>NC_079410.1:871667-881667 GCF_029220125.1 Pseudoliparis swirei | reverse complement strand
CAGACGGAGAGGCTCGGAAACAGGTGAGGGGAGGAGGAGGGAGGAGGAGGAGGAGGAGGAGGGAGAGGCGGAGGAGGAGGAGGAGGAGGAGGAGGAGGAGGAGGGAGGAGCACGCACACACCTCACGGTGTCGGTGCAGACGGAGAGGCTCGGGAAACAGGTGAGGGGAGGAGGAGGAGGGAGGAGGAGGGAGGGGGAGGCGGAGGAGGAGGAGGAGGAGGAGGAGAGGCGGAGGAGGGGAGGAGCACCGCACACACCTCACGGTGTCGGTGCAGACGGAGAGGCTCGGGAAACAGGTGAGGGGGGGGAGGAGGAGGAGGAGGAGGAGAGGGAGGAGAGGCGGAGGAGGAGGAGGGGAGGAGGAGGAGAGGAGGAGGAGGAGCACCGCACACACCTCACGGTGTCGGTGCAGACGGAGAGGCTCGGGAAACAGGTGAGGGGGGGGGAGGAGGAGGAGGAGGAGGAGGAGGGAGGAGGAGGAGGAGGAGGAGGAGGAGGAGGAGGAGGAGAGGGGGGAGGAGAGGGGGAGAGGAGGAGGAGGAGAGGGAGGAGGGGGGAGGAGGAGGAGAGGAGGGAGGAGGAGGAGGAGGGGAGGAGGGGAGGAGGGGAGGAGGAGGAGGAGGAGGGAGAGGAGGAGGAGGGGAGAGGAGGGAGGGGGGGGAGGAGGAGAGGAGGAGAGGAGGGGAGAGGAGGAGAGGAGGAGAGGAGGGGAGGAGGAGAGAGGAGGAGGGGAGGAGAGAGGAGGAGAGGAGGAGGAGGAGGGAGAGGGGGGGGAGGAGGGAGGGGAGGGGGAGGAGGGAGAGGAGGAGTAGAGGGGAGGAGGAGGAGGAGGAGAGGGGAGAGGAGGTGTTGTCTACTTCTGACGCTCTCTGGTCTCAGAGACACGTGGCGAGGAGGAGCAGGAGATCCTGAAGCGGATCCGGGAGAAGGAGGCGCATGTGAGCCAGCTGAAGAGGAGGCTGGAGGGAGTGAAGGTCAGCCATCTTGTTTCTCCTTCTATCCATCAGAGGGTCAGCGGTTCAAGCCCCGCCCTCATTGATGTATGTACACTTCACCCTGAGTTGTTGTTGTTGTTGTGTTCAGAATTACGCAGACGGAGAGCGAAGGGAGGTGGAGCTCCTCCTGGACCAGGTGTCCAGCTCCTTAGACGGGATCCGGTCTCAGGTGGTGGGCGGGATCGAGAGCCAGCTGGAGGGCGTGATGTTGAAGGGGGAGGGGCTAGTGAGCCGGCTGGAGGCGGAGCTTGGCCAGCTGGCAGACTGCAGAGCCACGCTGGAGGTCCAGGCTGTGAGTCAGGACCACATCGGCTTCCTGCAGGTGAGACGGACCCCCTCTGGGTTCTGACCCCCTCTCGGTCATACCCCTCTGGGTCCTGACCCCCTCTCGGTCATACCCCCTCTGTGTCCTGACCCCCCATGGATCCTACCCCCGGTCCTACGGTCCCCTCTGGGTCCTGACCCCCCATCCATATGGATCATGACCCCCTATGGATCATGCCCCCTCTCGGTCCTGACCCCTCCTCTCGGTCCTAACCCCCTATGGGTCCTGACCCCCTATGGATCCTGACCCTCTTGGTCCTGACCCCCATGGATCCTGACCCCCTCTGGGTCCTGACCCCCTATCGGTCCTGACCCCTCTGGGTCCTGACCCCCCTCTGGTCCTGACCCCCTCTGGGTCCTGACCCCCTATGGGTCCTGACCCCCTCTGGGTCCTGACCCCCTCTGGGTCCTGACCCCCCTATGGGTCCTGACCCCCCTATGGATCCTGACCCCCCTCTCGGTCCTGACCCCCAGAGCTTCAAGGAGGCCACCGCTCCTCTGGAGGAGGAGCAGGAGGAGCAGGAGGAGCAGGAGGAGGACTTGTGCCCACTTCCAGCTGGCGGAGGTGAAGGAGCCTACGGAGGTCAGATGGAGGACAAGATGGGGGCGGCCTCAGAGGCCCAGGTGTGTGTGTGTGTTGTGTGTGTGTGTGTGTGTGTGTGTGTTGTGTTGTGTGTACTAATGTGTGTGTGTGTTGTTGTGTGTGTACTTGTGTGTGTGTGTGGTGACCTGATGTCTGCAGAGAGCATGCTCAGTCTGAGAGGAAGCACCACCAGCCTGAGGAAGAGTCAGTGGTCTCTGAAAGGTGATGAAGAGAAGACATGTGACCATCAACCAATCACATAGGGCATATATGTATATATAAATATATATATAAATATGTATATATACACATATATATATATTAGTGCTGTGAAAAATAACGCGTAATTCAATTACAGGTTTAACTAGTTGTTGTTTTTAACGCATTTAACGATGCGCAGAATGAGCTTCCAATCCGTCTGGTGTTGGTCGGGACGAAAAAAAAAGTAACTTGCAAAATGAGCTTCCAATCCACCACTTCAATCTGAACTCTGTCCGCTCTCATGCAGACGGTCTGTTCATCGGTAATGATCCTTCCGCAGGTTCACCTCCGGAAACCTTGTTACGACTTTTACTTCCTGTAGATCAGGGTCTCAACACGTCGATCGCGACCTGCCAGTCGATCGCGCGTGAGTGTCGGTAGATCGCATGACATTAAAGAGATTGGCCCGCCCCCTGACATGTTCTCTAGAGCACGTCTTTGTTCTTTTATTAAACTAAACGTCTGTTGTTGATCGTATCTCCACAGCAGCATGTCATTTCTGTCTCTTCGCGTTGCGTTACACTTATCGATCTCTGGCGCGCCGCAGAGCTCGCGCATGCGCGATCGACCGAGCAAAAAAAGTCACTTGTCAATCTGTCCACCTTTAGATTGTATCATGGTGGAGTTAATGGTTGACAAACAAGAGAAAAATGCTCTGTTTAACCCTCCTGTTACCTTTACATTTACTAACATATTTTCCTCGGGGTCAATTTGACCCCAGCAATTAAAACCTCCAGAAAATTATTAGAATTAATATTGCTTCCCAAGTTTAAGTGTGAGGTACTTTATGTTTGTTTGTTGACAACCTAAATAGCCCTTTAAATAAATAAAAAAGTTGATATTTCTGATATGTTTGACACAGTGAAAAACAGCCTGGGGTCAAATTGACCCAAAGAACACCGACATTAAACATTGAATGGGGTCAAATTGACCCGAAGGTAACAGGGTTAAACATCCTGTTTAGGATGAAGATGTATTAATGTTCCATATGGAAGAAAACTGCTAAATAACTGCTGAGTTGCAGCACCATTGTATAGAAGAATGTATAAATGTATATATATCCTTTTGTCATAAATCTCTATGTTCTCACAAAATATACCGAATATCGGTAATATGTGATTAATCATGATTAATCCACAGAAACCTGTGATTAACCCGATTAAAATTTTTACTCGTTCACAGCCCTAATATATACACATGTATGTATATAAATATATACATATATATATATGTGTTTATATATATGTATACACTTATATATATATACACAATATGTATATATAATAATAATAACATTCAATTTTATATAGCGCTTTTCTAGATACCCAAAGTCTCTAAGTCCAGAGTCCAGTAGTCACACACAGTCATCCCGGTGGTGGAGCTACATCAGTAGCCACAGCTGCCCTGGGGCAGACTGACGGAAGCGAGGCAGCCAATCAGCGCCTACGGCCCCTCCCCCACCACCAACACTCATTCACATCCATACGAACCGGGGTGAGGCTGCGGGGCATGTCTTTATGATGGTAGGGGAAACCGGAGAAAACCCACACAGACACGAGGAGAACATGAGGAGAACACGAGGAGAACATGCTCCACACAGAAAGGACCTGGAGCGACGAAGACCGGGATTGAACCCAGGGCCTTCTTGCTGTGAGGCGACAGTGTAACCTAACCACTGAGCCACCGTGCCTACATATATATACACATATATATATATATACACATATATATATATACACATATATATATATATGTGTATATATATGTTAGGGCTGTCAATCGACCTCGATGACCTTCAACCCGTCGTCTGAGATCCTGGCCATCGCCTCCCGAGACGAGGACGAGGCTGTGCGCCTGGTAAGAGGAAGATGATGATGATGGTGATGGTGATGATGATGATGATGATGATGAAGATGTGTCCCTCAGGTCCACATGTCCAGCCTCAGCGTCTTCTCTAACTTCCCCGTCTCCAAGAGGAAGAGTATTTATCGAACCAGCTGCCTGGACTTCTCCCCTCACAGCGGCTTCTTCTCATTGGCCAACAACAAAGGACACGCCCCTCTGTACAGGTCAGCCAATCACATGCAGTGTGTGTGTATATATACAGATATACAATTCGTTATTCCAGACTCATGAGTCACCTCTATGTTACGTACTGTATATGTATATAGATATAGATGTAAATAGATATAGATGTATATAGATGTATATAGATATAGCTGTATATAGATATAGATGTAAATAGATATAGATGTATATAGATATAGATGTATATAGATATAGATGTATATATTTTTATTTATTTATTATTTAATTTATTTAACCAGGAAATGCCTCATTGAGATTAAAAATCTCCTTTACAAGTGTCCTGGCCAAGACAGCAGCAGTAGCACGTCACACAAAGTTCCATACAATACAACATAAAACAGTGACAGACAACATATAAAACGAAAAACAAAATCACAGCATGAATAAATATATAGATATAGATGTATATAGATGTATATAGATGTAAATAGATGTATATAGATATAGATGTAAATAGATATAGATGTAAATAGATATAGATGTATATAGATATAGATTTTGGGACGGCTTTAGCTCAGTGGGGTAAGAGGGCCGTCCGGCAACCGCAAGGTTGTGGGTTCGATCCCCGCTCTCCCAATTAGCTGCAAGTCGAAGTGTCCTTGAGCAAGGCACTGAACCCCCAGTTGCTTCCCGGGCGCTTCACCGCAGCCCACTGCTCCTTAATAACTAAGGATGGGTTAAATGCAGAGAACTAATTTCCCCTTGGGGATTAATAAAAGTGTATATTCTATATAGATGTATATAGATATAGATGTAAATAGATGTATATAGATATAGATGTATATAGATGTAAATAGATATATTTAGATATATATAGATGTAAATAGATATAGATGTATATAGATGTAAATAGATATAGATGTATATAGATGTAAATAGATATAGATGTATATAGATGTAAATAGATATAGATGTAAATAGATATAGATGTATATAGATATAGATGTAAATAGATATAGATGTATATAGATATAGATGTAAATAGATATAGATGTATATAGATGTAAATAGATGTATATAGATATAGATGTAGATAGATATAGATGTAGATAGATGTAAATAGATATAGATGTATATAGATGTAAATAGATATAGATGTATATAGATAGATGTAGATAGATGTAAATAGATATAGATGTAAATAGATATAGCTATAGATGTATATAGATATAGATAGATGTAAGTAGATATAGATGTATATAGATGTAAATAAATATAGATGTATATAGATATAGATAAAGATAGATATAGATGTATATAGATGTAAATAGATATAGATGTATATAGATATAGATATAGATGTAAATAGATATAGATGTAAATAGATATAGATGTATAAAGATATAGATGTAAATAGATATAGATGTATATAGATATAGATGTAAATAGATATAGATGTATAGATGTAAATAGATATAGATGTAAATAGATATAGATGTATATAGATGTAAATAGATAGATGTAGATGTATATAGATATAGATGTAAATAGATATAGATGTATATAGATGTATATAACTTCATACCGTGTTCATCTGGTCTTCTGTGTTCAGGTTGCTCCACTACAAGGACTTCTGAGGACCTGGTTCACATGAGCCCGGTTCTTTCTGGTCCCAACTAGAACCTGGTGGGTCAGGAGCCAGACCCTAGACCTCAACGAGTCCTGGTGGAGATGAAAACATGAACATGTTTGATTTATATTGTTTGTATGAAGATATTCTATAAAAGAACTAAAACTATTTCACTCCCTGTCGTTTTTAAGCTGTTAGCTTCATGAACGTAGAAAATGACTGATTTACAGATTGACATGTAAGAAATGTGGAAGTCACAGATGTGACATCATCATGAAATCATTACATCATTATGACATTGCATCATCATTACATTATCATGACTATTACATCATCATGACATTGTGATGTCGTGACTTGCATCATTATGACATGTCATCGTGACTATTACATCATGACGTCATCGTGACTATTACATCATCATGACGTCATGTCATCATTGTGACTTACATCGTCATGACGTCATCGTGACTATTACATCATGACGTCAAGTCATCATTGTGACTTACATTGTTGTGACTATTACATCATGACATCATCGTGACTATTACATCATCATGATGTCATCATCATGACTATTACATCATTGTGACTTACATCATCGTGACGTCAAGTCATCATTGTGACACATCGTCGTGACTATTACATCATCATGATGTCATCATCGTGACTATTACATCATCATGATGTCATGTCGTCATGACTATTACATCATGATGTCATGTCATCATCGTGACTATTACATCATGATGTCATGACATCGTGATTTACATCATGTCATCGTGACTTACATCATCATGACGTCATCGTGACTATTACATCATGATGTCATGTCATCGTGACTTACATCATCATGACGTCATGACATCGTGACTTACATAAGTAAGTAATTTATTTTCTATAAGTACATATATAACGTGTACATACTGACAAACATTAACAGAAACAATGTACGAATGGAGGACCGTCCAAAGACCGAGGTCTGTAGGCTCCTCTGAGATGAGGAGTTGGATGGCCCCTCCCCTAACCCTTTAACCCCCCCCCTCCCAACTACTACAGGCACACAAGGCAAGGCTAGTTTATTTATATAGCACATTTCATACATGAATGCAATTCAAAGTGCTTTACAAAAAATAGATCAAGAATAAGAAATAAAAAAGAGGAATACAAAGTGCATCAAAGAAACAATTTAAAAAGGCATAAAAGAAGATTAATAAAAGAAAAAATAAAGATAAAAATCTAAGTGCAAAGAATCATTCCTTCTGTCGTTGTCTTATTATTTCAGGATTAATACAAGATTCAATTTAAGGCAATGGAGAACATAAACGTGTTTAGCCTGTTTTTGAAAGTAGTAAGAGTTGGTGCAGATCTAAGCTCTTCCGGAAGTTTGTTCCAACTATGTGGCATAATAACTGAATGCTGCTTCACCATGTTTTGTTTTAACCCTGGGAACAGTTAGCAGACCGGCCCCAGATGACCTAAGAGGCCTAGAGGGTTCATAAGGTGGAAGCAAGTCAGAGATATATTTTGGACCTACACCATTTAGAGATTTATAAACGAGCAGCAGTATTTTGAAGTCGATTCTCTGACGTACTGGTAGCCAATGCAGAGACCTGAGAATGGGTGTAATGTGTTCAACTTTCTTAGTCTTTGTTAGGACTCTGGCAGCATTCTGAATAAGTTGTAGCTGTCGAAGTGCTTTTTTGGGGAGACCTGAAAAAAGACTATTACAATAGTCTAACCTACTGGAGATGAAGGCGTGAATTATTTTTCTAAATCTTGTTTGGACATAAATCCTCTAATTCTTGCTATATTTTTTAGATGGTAATAGGCTGATTTTGTTATTGATTTGATGTGGGTATTAAAATTCAGATCCGAATCAATTGTAACACCTAAATTTTTGACTTGATTTTTCGACTTTAAAGAAAGGGAGTCCAGATGAGCACAAACTTTCAGCCTTTCTTCTTTAGCACCAAACACAATTATCTCGGTTTTATTTTCATTTAGTTGGAGGAAATTTTGGCACATCCAATCATTGATTTGGTCTGTGCACTGACGCAGTAAGTCTATGGGAGCATAGTCACTTGGTGAGAGAGCTATGTATAGTTGAGTGTCGTCCATAATTATGGTAAGCGATTTTGTTATTTTGCATAATTCTGCCTAAGGGAGCATGTAGAGGTTGAATAGAAGAGGCCCAAGGATTGAACCTTGTGGAACTCCACACGTCATGTTAGTCCGCTCAGATACATAGTTGCCAATGGAGACAAAATAGTCCCTGTCTTGTAGGTAGGACTTGAACCAGTCTAGGACCGTACCAGAGAGTCCAACCCAGTTTTTTAGTCTGTCTAGAAGTATTGAATGGTCGACAGTATCAAATGCAGCGCTAAGATCCAATAACACTAGGATATAAATTTTGCCAGAATCAGTGTTTATGCGAATATCATTTAGAACCGTAGTGAGAGCAGTTTCAGTGCTGTGATGGGGTCGAAATCCGGATTGGTATTTGTCTAAGATACCATTTGAGGTTAAAAAGTTGCTAAGTTGCTGATAGACGACCTTTTCTATTATTTTACTTATAAAGGGTAGATTTGATATAGGTCTGTAGTTGCTAAGTACAGTAGCGTCTAGGTTACATTTCTTTAGTAGAGGCTTAATAACTGCTGTTTTCAAAGCCTTTGGAAAGATGCCAGATTGGAGAGAGCTGTTAACTATTTGCAGTAAGTCTGTTGCTAAGCAGGTAAAAACCTTTTTAAAAAAGCTTGTGGGCAAAGGATCAAGACAACAGGTAGATAGCTTAAGAAGTTGCACAGTTTCCTCCAGAGTTTTGTAGTCAATTGCGTTAAACTGTGTCATGTTTATTAAACTACTTTTGTGTGACTGTAGTGGTGATATCATTTTTTTGTTTGACATGGAAATATTTATGGCTTGTCTGATGTTTAGAATTTTATCCCTAAAAAAGAAAGCGAACTCATTGCATTTATCAGTGGATAGGAGTTCAGGGGCTATTGGTGCCGGGGGTTTAGTCAGCCTATCAACAGTGGCAAATAAAGTGTGTGTATTATTAATGTTTTTGTTAATGATGTCAGAGAAAAAGGATTGTCTAGCACTTCTCAGTTCTAGATTATAAAGATTAAGTCTCTCTTTTAAGATGTCATGGTGAATCTGGAGTTTAGTTTCGCTCAGCTTTCCGGCACTCTTTTTTCTGGATTTTTACAGATGCAGCATTTCTCCACGGTGCTTTTTGCTTACCAGAAATTAATTTAACCTTAGCAGGTGCAATGGTATCTATAACATTAACAATCTTAGCATTGAAATTATCTAGAAAACCATTAACAGAGGTTGAGGTGAAAGCTGGTGACAGAGAGATAGTTTCCATGAACAGTGCGCAAGTATTCTCATTGATATCGTTTTTTAACAATTTCCGATCTACTATGAATGTCAGGAATAATAGACATTTCAAAGAAGATACAAAGATGATCGGACAAAGCAACATCAATAGCAGTAAGAAATGATGACTTGCAACCCTTTGTGATAAATAAATCTAAAGTGTGCCCCCGATTGTGGGTGGGCCCGGAGACATGTTGATACAGTCCAAAGGTGTCAAGTAAGTTATTAAATTCTTTGGTATTGTTGTCATTGGGGTTATCCATATGAATGTTAAAATCTCCTGATATAGACACAGTCATATTCCATGGATACTATGGACAGTAGTTCAGCAAATTCATCAAAGAAACTTCCAGAATGTTTTGGGGGTCTGTAAATAATCAGTAGTAAAACACGGGGAACATTTCAGAACAGCAGCAAGATACTCAAATGAAAAAAAGTCCCCAAATGATATCTGCCTACATTGAAACACATCTGAAAATATAACAGCAACTCCTCCCCCCTTCTTTTCTACTCGCGCATCAATGAAGTAAAAATTTGGGGGGGTTGATTCAGTAAGAACAGCCGCTCTGTTATTCATATCAAGCCAGGTCTCAGTAAGGAACATGAAATCTAATTCATAACGAGTAATCAGGTCATTGATTAGAAAAGACTTATTCGATAACGATCTTACATTAAGTAATGCAGCTTTTATGGTTTTAGTGACAGACAGTAGAGAAATAATAGACTGTTGGGGAACAGCTATTAGGTTTGCTGTAGTTTCAGTATATCTTAAGTGCTGATAGTTTTTTCTAG
>NC_079410.1:819167-866667 GCF_029220125.1 Pseudoliparis swirei | reverse complement strand
GCTCGGGAAACAGGTGAGGGGAGGAGGAGGAGGAGGAGGAGGGAGGGAGGAGGAGGCAGAGGGGAGAGGAGGAGGAGGAGGAGGAGAGGAGGAGGGGGAGGAGGAGGGAGTAGAGGGGAGGGAGGGAGGGAGGGGGAGGAGGAGGAGGGGGAGGAGGAGGAGGAGGAGGAGGGAGGAGGACGAGGGGAGGAGAGGAGGGAGGGGGGAGGGAGGGGGAGAGGGGGGGAGGAGATGAGGAGATGGGGGAGAGGAGGGGAGAGGAGAGGAGGGGAGGAGGAGGGAGGAGGGGAGAGGGGGAGAGGAGGAGGAGAGAGGAGGGGAGGAGGAGGGGGAGGAGGAGAGGGGAGGAGGAGGAGGGGAAGAGGAGGAGTAGAGGGGGAGGAGGAGGAGGAGGAGAGGGGGGAGAGGAGGTGTTGTCTACTTCTGACGCTCTCTGGTCTCAGAGACACGTGGCGAGGACGGAGCAGGAGATCCTGAAGCGGATCCGGGAGAAGGAGGCGCATGTGAGCCAGCTGAAGAGGAGGCTGGAGGGAGTGAAGGTCAGCCATCTTGTTTCTCCTTCTATCCATCAGAGGGTCAGCGGTTCAAGCCCCGCCCTCATTGATGTATGTACACTTCACCCTGAGTTGTTGTTGTTGTTGTGTTCAGAATTACGCAGACGGAGAGCGAAGGGAGGTGGAGCTCCTCCTGGACCAGGTGTCCAGCTCCTTAGACGGGATCCGGTCTCAGGTGGTGGGCGGGATCGAGAGCCAGCTGGAGGGCGTGATGTTGAAGGGGGAGGGGCTAGTGAGCCGGCTGGAGGCGGAGCTTGGCCAGCTGGCAGACTGCAGAGCCACGCTGGAGGTCCAGGCTGTGAGTCAGGACCACATCGGCTTCCTGCAGGTGAGACCGGACCCCCCTCTGGGTTCTGACCCCCCCCTCTCGGTCATACCCCCCCCTCTGGGTCCTGACCCCCCCCCTCTCGGTCATACCCCCCCCTCTGTGTCCTGACCCCCTATGGATCCTACCCCCCTCGGTCCTACCCCCTCTGGGTCCTGACCCCCCATATGGATCATGACCCCCCATGGATCATGACCCCCCCTCGGTCCTGACCCCCTCTCGGTCCTAACCCCTCCTCTGGGTCCTGACCCCCCTATGGATCCTGACCCCCCTCTCGGTCCTGACCCCCCTATGGATCCTGACCCCCCTCTGGATCCTGACCCCCCCTCTCGGTCCTAACCCCCTATTGGTCCTGACCCCCTCTCGGTCCTAACCCCCTATCGATCCTGACCCCCCCCTCTCGGTCCTAACCCCCCTATTGGTCCTGACCCCTCCTCTGGGTCCTGACCCCCCTCTGGGTCCTGACCCCCCTATGGGTCCTGACCCCCCTATGGATCCTGACCCCCCTCTGGGTCCTGACCCCCCTCTCGGTCCTAACCCCCCCCTATGGATCCTGACCCCCCCCTCTCGGTCCTGACCCCCAGAGCTTCAAGGAGGCCACCGCTCCTCTGGAGGAGGAGCAGGAGGAGCAGGAGGAGCAGGAGGAGGACTTGTGCCTCCACTTCCAGCTGACGGAGGTGAAGAGCGCTCTGACGGAGGTCAAGGACAAGATGGACGACGTCAGGATGGGGGAGGCGGCCTCCAGAGGCCCAGGTGTGTGTGTGTGTGTTATTGTGTGTGTGTGTGTACTAATGTGTGTGTTATTGTGTGTGTACTAATGTGTGTGTTGTTGTGTGTGTGTGTACTTGTGTGTGTGTGGGGCAGGTGACCTGATGTCTGCAGAGAGCATGCTCAGTCTGAGAGGAAGCACCACCAGCCTGAGGAAGAGTCAGTGGTCTCTGAAAGGTGATGAAGAGGAGAAGACATGTGACCATCAACCAATCACAGCAGGGCATATATATGTATATATATATATATACATATGTGTATATATATATATACACATATATATATATTAGTGCTGTGAAAAATAACGCGTTAATTCAATTACAGGTTTAACTAGTTGTTGTTTTTTAACGCATTTAACGCATGCGCAGAATGAGCTTCCAATCCGTCTGTTGTTGGTCGTCGGGACGAAAAAAAAAGTAACTTGCAAAATGAGCTTCCAATCCACCACTTCAATCTGAACTCTGTCCGCTCTCATGCAGACGGTCTGTTCATCGGTAATGATCCTTCCGCAGGTTCACCTCCGGAAACCTTGTTACGACTTTTACTTCCTGTAGATCAGGGTCTCAACACGTCGATCGCGACCTGCCAGTCGATCGCGGCGTAGTGTCGGTAGATCGCATGACATTAAAGAGATTGGCCCGCCCCCTGACATGTTCTCTAGAGCACGTCTTTGTTCTTTTATTAAACTAAACGTCTGTTGTTGATCGTATCTCCACAGCAGCATGTCATTTCTGTCTCTTCGCGTTGCGTTAACACTTATCGATCTCCGTCTGGCGCGCAGAGCTCCGTCGGCGCATCGGGACCGAGCAAAAAAAGTCACTTGTCAATCTGTCCACCTTTAGATTGTATCATGGTGGAGTTAATGGTTGACAAACAAGAAAAATGCTCTGTTTAACCCTCCTGTTACCTTTACATTTACTAACATATTTTACCCTCGGGGTCAATTTGACCCCAGCAATTAAAACCTCCAGAAAATTATTAGAATTAATATTGCTTCCCAAGTTTAAGTGTGAGGTACTTTATGTTTGTTTGTTGACAACCTAAATAGCCCTTTAAATAAATAAAAAAGTTGATATTTCTGATATGTTTGACACAGTGAAAAAGCCTGGGGTCAAATTGACCCCAAAGAACACCGACATTAAACATTGAATGGGGTCAAATTGACCCGAAAGGTAACAGGAGGGTTAAACATTCTGTTTAGGATGAAGATGTATTAATGTTCCATATGGAAGAAAACTGCTAAATAACTGCTGAGTTGCAGCACCATTGTATAGAAGAATGTATAAATGTATATATCCGTCTTTTGTCATAAATCTCTATGTTCTCACAAAATATACCGAGAATATCGGTAATATGTGATTAATCATGATTAATCCACAGAAACCTGTGATTAACCCGATTAAAATTTTTTACTCGTTTCACAGCCCTAATATATACACATGTATGTATATAAATATATACACATATATATATATGTGTTTATATATATGTATACACTTATATATATATATACACAATATGTGTATATATAATAATAATAACATTCAATTTTATATAGCGCTTTTCTAGATACCCAAAGTCTCTAAGTCCAGAGTCCAGTAGTCACACACAGTCATCCCGGTGGTGGAGCTACATCAGTAGCCACAGCTGCCCTGGGGCAGACTGACGGAAGCGAGGCAGCCAATCAGCGCCTACGGCCCCTCCCCCACCACCAACACTCATTCACATCCATACGAACCGGGGTGAGGCTGCGGGGCATGTCTTTATGATGGTGGGGGAAACCGGAGTAAACCCACACAGGCACAAGGAGAACATGAGGAGAACACGAGGAGAACATGCTCCACACAGAAAGGACCTGGAGCGACCGGGAAGACCGGGATTCGAACCCAGGGCCTTCTTGCTGTGAGGCGACAGTGCTAACCACTGAGCCACCGTGCTGCCCTACATACATATATATACACATATATATATATATACACATATATATATATATACACACATATATATATATATGTGTATATATATGTTAGGGCTGTCAATCGATTAAAAAAAATTAACTAATTAATCGCACATTTAGAAATTGCGATTAATTAATCGCAATTAAAAGTATTTTCCTTCTTTTTAAAGACCAAACTTCCCACAGAGCTGTGTTTTCAAAGAGGCTCCTACCTATAAAGTGCCAGCGAGGTATTTAATATCGTGGATGATAAATTGTTTCTTCAGTGAAACATCCAGATGAGTAAAAAAAAAGAAGTATATTGAGACCCCATTGGTCCTGTCATCTTTACCACTGAGCAGCAGAACCAGTGGCCTTGGGAACTGACTGACATTCACATATGTCACGTGACCCTCTGGAGGCTGGGGGCATTTTATACATTTTACAAAATAAATTAAATTCACCGTTTAAAGTCTTTTGCATGTGACACACCCCCACGTGTTCTACATCAAACATTCCAGAACAATCTCAGCTCTATTCAATGAGGCACATTGTCCTCTGGTTCTCTGACTGACAGGCTGCTAATGAGCCTCACCTGTGAGGTGGGAGGTCCTTTGTGATTTACTGAGTGTTCATTGGTTGTTTTTTCCCCGAAATGTTGACAGACAAACGGATTGACCAATCACGGTGAAGGTTTCGTGTGACGAGTTCTTTCCGCGCCGCGTCCCCCGACACGTCGCCCCTCCGTTCCTCTGTGGATCAGAGGGGGAGACGGGAGGAAGGAGGAGCAGGAGGAAACCCGACTGATTCATCCACGAGTTAAACTCATTTATGATCCTTATTTTCGTGGAGAAATAATTGTTTTAAAAACGGAAACCGTGTCAAACCGCACTGCCGCGGTTTGACACTCGGAGGAGTGTAAAAACTTCAACGAACACCGGAAGCAAGTCGAAGTGTCCTTGAGCAAGGCACTGAACCCCCAGTTGCTTCCCGGGCGCATCACCGCAGCCCACTGCTCCTTAATAACTAAGGATGGGTTAAATGCAGAGAACTAATTTCCCCTTGGGGATTAATAAAGTATATTTTTTTTAAATTGCGTTAATTGCGTTAAAATATTTTAGTGCGTTAACGCGGCCAAATTAATCGCATAGATTAACGCGTTAACGCTGACAGCCCTAATATATATACATACATATATGTGTATATATATACACATATATGTATATATATATATACACATATATATATGTGTATATATATGTGGATATATATCCACATATATGTGGATATATATACACGTGTGTCTAATGAAGGTTTCCTGTTTCTCTTCAGATCGTAAGAAGATGAAGTCGGTCACAGGTTGGGCTTTTAATTAATAACTAATATACAATGTTGTGTATATATATATATATACTGTGTTTCTCCTACCATTATTTCTTCGCCCGCCACCCTGTAATTCTCGTCTACCTACTATTGAAGTCACCCCCCACGTCAACAACTCATTTATATATATGTGTATATATTTATATATATATATATATGTGTGTATATATTTATTTATGTGTGTGTGTGTATATATTTATATATGTGTGTGTGTATATATGTATATTATACATATATATTATATATATATATGTCTATATATATATATATATAGTCACATAACAGGTAGGCCTTGTGGAGGTCTTCACCCTGCCTCCCTGTTATGTGACTATATATATATATCTATATATGTGTTATGTCACCCTGACTATACATATGTATACATATGGTCTATCTGCTGATGTCCTTCACAGGACACAAGAAGGTTCGAGTCTACATGGGTGAGTTTATTTAACTGTTATAATGTTATATTAATATGTTATAATATTAATATTTTATAATGTTATTTTATGGTCTCTGTTGAGTCCTCAGGTCTCTGAGTCCTCAGGTCTTGATGAGTCTTCAGGTCTTGATGAGTCCTCAGGTCTTGATGAGTCTTCAGGTCTTGATGAGTCCTCAGGTCTTGATGAGTCTTCAGGTCTTGATGAGTCCTCAGGTCTCTGAGTCCTCAGGTCTTGATGAGTCTTCAGGTCTTGATGAGTCCTCAGGTCTTGATGAGTCTTCAGGTCTTGATGAGTCCTCAGGTCTCTGAGTCCTCAGGTCTTGATGAGTCTTCAGGTCTTGATGAGTCCTCAGGTCTTGATGAGTCCTCAGGTCTTGATGAGTCCTCAGGTCTTGATAAGTCTTCAGGTCTCTGAGTCCTCAGGTCTTGATGAGTCTTCAGGTCTTGATGAGTCCTCAGGTCTCTGAGTCCTCAGGTCTTGATGAGTCATCAGGTCTTGATGAGTCCTCAGGTCTTGATGAGTCCTCAGGTCTTGATGAGTCTTCAGGTCTCTGAGTCCTCAGGTCTTGATGAGTCTTCAGGTCTTGATGAGTCCTCAGGTCTCTGAGTCTTCAGGTCTTGATGAGTCTTCAGGTCTTGATGAGTCCTCAGGTCTTGATGAGTCCTCAGGTCTTGATGAGTCTTCAGGTCTCTGAGTCCTCAGGTCTTGATGAGTCTTCAGGTCTTGATGAGTCCTCAGGTCTCTGAGTCCTCAGGTCTTGATGAGTCCTCAGGTCTTGATGAGTCCTCAGGTCTTGATGAGTCTTCAGGTCTCTGAGTCCTCAGGTCTTGATGAGTCCTCAGGTCTCTGAGTCCTCAGGTCTTGATGAGTCTTCAGGTCTTGATGAGTCCTCAGGTCTTGATGAGTCCTCAGGTCTTGATGAGTCCTCAGGTCTTGATGAGTCTTCAGGTCTCTGAGTCCTCAGGTCTTGATGAGTCCTCAGGTCTTGATGAGTCCTCAGGTCTTGATGAGTCTTCAGGTCTCTGAGTCCTCAGGTCTTGATGAGTCCTCAGGTCTTGATGAGTCTTCTGTCCCAGAGGTCGTGACCCTGAACCCCGTGACGGCCTACCCGTTCCTCATCCTGTCCGAGGACAGGAAGCAGCTGAAGCGCGGCGAGAAGCTGCAGTTCTACCGCAGCAGCCAGCAGCGCTTCGACGTGTGGTCCTGCTGCCTGGCCAAAGAGCACTACGGCACGGGGCGCCACTACTGGGAGGTCAGAGCCCGATCCGGGGCCCGGCGCGGGGCCCCCGGCCCGCCGCTCACTGTGCTCTGGCCCCGCAGGTGTTCGTGGGGGACAGTAAGGACTGGAAGCTGGGCGTGGTCAGCGAGTCGGCGCCCAGGAAGGGCCTGTTCGACATGAGCCCCTCCAACGGCTACTACGCCCTCTGGTGGAGCGGCAGCACACTGCGGGCGCTCACCACGCCCCCCCTCACCAAGGTGTGTGTGCGCACATACATATATAATATATATATATATTAGGGCTGTGAAACGATTACAATTTTTAATCGGATTAATCACAGGTTTTTGTGGATTAATCATGATTAATCCCATATTACCGATATTCTCGGTATATTTTGTGAGAACATAGAGATTTATGACAAAAGACGGATATATACATTTATACATTCTTCTATACAATGGTGCTGCAACTCAGCAGTTATTTAGCAGTTTTCTTCCATATGGAACATTAATACATCTTCATCCTAAACAGAATGTTTAACCCTCCTGTTACCTTTAGGGTCAATTTGACCCCATTCAATGTTTAATGTCGGTGTTCTTTGGGGTCAATTTGACCCCAGGCTGTTTTTCACTGTGTCAAACATATCAGAAATATCAACTTTTTTATTTATTTAAAGGGCTATTTAGGTAGTCAACAAACAAACATAAAGTACCTCACACTTAAACTTGGGAAGCAATATTAATTCTAATAATTTTCTGGAGGTTTTAATTGCTGGGTTCAAATTGACCCCGAGGGTAAAATATGTGAGTAAATGTAAAGGTAACAGGAGGGTTAAACAGAGCATTTTTCTCTTGTTTGTCAACCATTAACTCCACCATGATACAACCTAAAGGCCTCTAGTCTTCCTCTAGCAGCTGCTGAGGCAAACTGACTGTGTGGGTTTTCTTCATGAACTGGGCCGTGATGAAAGGGACGGCGGGGACACCGCTGCAAAGCTGAAACCTCACCGGCCCGGACAGGTGGACAGATTGACAAGTGACTTTTTTTTTGCTCGGTCCCGATGCGCGACGGGCTCTGTGGCGCGAGACGGAGATCGATAAGTGTTAACACAACGCGAAGAGACAGAAATGACATGCTGCTGTGGAGATACGATCAACAACAGACGTTTAGTTTAATAAAAGAACAAAGACGTGCTCTAGAGAACATGTCAGGGGGCCAATCTCTTTAATGTCATGCGATCTACCGACACTACGCCGCGATCGACTGGCAGGTCGCGATCGACGTGTTGAGACCCTGATCTACAGGAAGTAAAAGTCGTCACAAGGTTTCCGGAGGTGAACCTGCGGAAGGATCATTACCGATGAACAGACCGTCTGCATGAGAGCGGACAGAGTTCAGATTGAAGTGGTGGATTGGAAGCTCATTTTGCAAGTGACTTTTTTTTCGTCCCGACGACCGACAACAGACGGATTGGAAGCTCATTCTGCGCATGCGTTAAATGCGTTAAAAAAAAAAACTAGTTAAACCTGTAATTGAATTAACTGAGTTAACGCGTTATTTTTCACAGCACTAATATATATATGTATATTTATATACATATATATAAATATACATATATATCTATATAATATATATGTATATATACATATATCTATATAATATATATGTATATATAAATATAAATAATGCTCCTATATAACTATAATCATGACACGTAGCATGTTAGCTTTAGTGATTAGCATGAGCTACTTGAAAGGGGAGGTCCTGATTAGTCCATGTCCTCTGCAGGTGAAGAGCTCCTCCAAGCTGCGCCAGGTGGGCGTGTTCCTGGACGTGGACGAGGGTCAGGTGACCTTCTACAACGTGAAGTCGGGCTCCGAGATCTACCGGTTCACCGGACCCCCCGAGTTCAGCGAGAGGATGTTCCCTCTGCTGGGGACCGCGGACAAGGAGGTCCCTCTGGTCCTCATGACCTCTCAGGACCAGCTGGCCTGACCCCCCCTGGGGGGTACCAATATATTTACTGAGTTCATTGTTACAAAGTGTTTTTTACATTTTCATAACGGATCAAATCGACCAAGATGTTAAGAATTTAAATAAAGACCTGAAATAAATAAGTGGAGTTGATTGTTTAATTCTGTTTGAAAATGTCAAAACAAAGAAGTTTGCAGTGTTTCCCCACCATTCTACAGGGTGGGTCTATATGTGTATACACATATGTGTATATGTGTATACACATATACACATGTATATATGTATATACAGTGCATCCGGGACAGAACTGTATGGAGCTCAGATGTGGGAAGGGGACCGATGTCTGCAGCATGTAAAGTCCCAATGAGCCCAGAGGCCTCCATCAGGCGGACATGAAGAGGTTTGGAGCCAGCAGGACTCGTCCTAGAGCCGCCCAGACGGAGCGACCGGGGAGAAGGGCCTTCGTCAGGGAGGGGACCAGGAGCCCCATGGTCCCTCTGACAGAGCTCCACCAGGAGCCCCATGGTCCCTCTGACAGAGCTCTGAAGAGAGGAGAACCTTCCAGAAGGACAACCGTCTCTGCAGCGCTCCACACATCAGGCCTGTTTGGGAGAGGCCAGACGGAAGCCCCTCCTCAGGAAGAAGCACATGACGGCCGCCTAGAGTTGGCCAAGAAGCACCTGAAGGACTCTCAGCCATGAGAAACTATTCTCTGGTCTGAAGAAACCGATTGAACTCTTTGGCCTGAATGCCAGCGTCATGTCTGGAGGAACCAGGCACTGCTCCTCACCAACAGCATCCCTCCAGTGGAGCATGTGGGGCAGCATCATGCTGGGGGGGGACTGGGAGTCAGGATGGAGGGAAAGATGCAGCAACGTCCAGAGACCTCCTGGATGTCCTCGATATATATTTATATACATATATATGTGTATATGTATACATGCTGTACCTTCACGTTGAGGCGCCTCTGAAGACGCTGTGATCCGTCTGCCAACCCATTGACTCTACACGGCTCTCAACATGGCGACGGCTGAGCTACCTTAGATTTTCATGACCTGGTTCCAGGGTCTAGGACCTGGTTCCAGGGTCTAGGACCTGGTTCCAGGGTCTAGGACAGGGGTGGGCAAACTTTTTGACCTGCGGGCCACATTCGGTTCTAAAATGTGACAGAGGGGCCGGGTCAGGAGCATTTGCACACGCAATGTAATTTATTAAACCTGGAGATTGCATCTGTTTTTTATACATTTCAATTTAAGGTGCAAAGTTAAAGTAATCAACATTTACTGGAAAGAGATCAATGGAATCACTTTCAACATTCAAAACAAATTATTACCCAACGAAATACTCAAGCTCAATAATTTCTAATTGTTTTAAACCCCGCAAAATAATGGACGGATTGGGTTGAGAGATAGACTGTATTAAATATCCTGCCTGCAGCAGAAACTAGAAAGGGGTCTTTAAATTGAGGGCAATGTGCGGCGTCATCTGGTCAGCATGTGTAAGAACCGTCACAAACAGACAGCGCTTTACTCGAGAAAATATGACCCTAAAGCTGATAATTGAAGTTCGATTTTTTAAAATTATTCATATCTCTTCTGAAAACACACCTTTACTCATGTGGACCAACTGTTTTGGTGTTTGAAATTGGTTTACCAAAGGTCATAGGTTCACAAAAGCAGTGAAATATCTGTATACAATGCTAGATACATGTAATTGCACCTGTGCATCCTGGAGAGGGATCCTCCTCTGTTGTTCCTGATCCGATGTGAGGTCAAAGGTCAGGGATGTCTATATGCACACATTGTAAAGCACTCCCGATCCAAATTTGTGAAATTGGTCTCTACAAATAAACTGAATAAATGAGGAAAACCAAATTTTGTATTAACGTTTTTTTAGTAAAAATGATGTGGTCTGTGACACATTCACCAAAATGATAAGGATGGGACTGAGAAATGACTTCATATTGCAGATAAAGTTTCATGGGGTGTGTGCAAATAAAAAATGACCATTACATTTTTTTATAAATATGTATTGTACATAAATAAATAACAATTCTACATTATATACATGTTGTGAAATAGAAAACAGAACACAACTATTGACAGACTATTTACAATATGGCTTCACTATAATAACATGTCATCGTGTCACGAGACCTCTCTGCTGGCGGAGCTGCAGGCGGAGCTGCAGGCGGAGCTGCAGGCGGTGGTGAATCCTCTCTGTAAAATACAAAACTAGTCAGCACCGCGCACAAGTTACGGACACCGGGACGGACACCGTGACACGTAACGTGTAGTAAAGACTCTTACCCGGTCCAAGTGGACCTCTTCTGGCTGTGTGTTCCTCCTGTGGCTCTGCAGCCCCTCCAGGCTCCGCGCTGCTCGCCAAAATCACTGCGGCTGTTTCTAAATGAGCCTCACCTGTGTGGTGGGCGGGTCCCTTGTGATTTACTGAGTGTTCATTGGTTGTTTTTTTCCGCAAAATGTTGACAGACAAACGGATTGACAAATCATGGTGAAGGCTTTTGTGTGACGAGTACTTTCCGCGCCAACGCACACCGGAAGTAAACAAAGTCACGATTTGGACAAGTTCGGCGGGCCGGATTAAAAAGCCTAACGGGCCGGATGTGGCCCGCGGGCCGTAGTTTGCCCATGTCTGGTCTAGGACCTGGTTTCAGGGTCTATGACCTGGTTCCAGGGTCTAGGACCTGGTTTCAGGGTCTATGACCTGGTTCCAAGGTCTAGGACCTGGTTTCAGGGTCTAGGACCTGGTCTAGGACCTGGTTCTAGGGTCTAGGACCTGGTTCCAGGGTCTAGGACCTGGTTCCAGGGTCTAGGACCTGGTTTCAGGGTCTAGGACCTGGTTCCAAGGTCTAGGACCTGGTTTCAGGGTCTAGGACCTGGTCTAGGACCTGGTTCTAGGGTCTAGGACCTGGTTCCAGGGTCTAGGACCTGGTTTCAGGGTCTAGGACCTGGTTCCAAGGTCTAGGACCTGGTTTCAGGGTCTAGGACCTGGTCTAGGACCTGGTTCCAGGGTCTAGGACCTGGTTCCAGGGTCTAGGACCTGGTTCCAGGGTCTAGGACCTGGATTCAGGGTCTAGGACCTGGTCTAGGACCTGGTTCCAGAGTCTAGGACCTGGTCTAGGACCTGGTTCCAGGGTCTAGGACCTGGTTCCAGGGTCTAGGACCTGGTTTCAGGGTCTAGGACCTGGTTTCAGGGTCTAGGACCTGGTCTAGGACCTGGTTCTAGGGTCTAGGACCTGGTTTCAGGGTCTAGGACCTGGTTCCAGGGTCTAGGACCTGGTTCCAGAGTCTAGGACCTGGTTCCAGGGTCTAGGACCTGGTCTAGGACCTGGTTCCAGGGTCTAGGACCTGGTTTCAGGGTCTAGGACCTGGTTCCAGGGTCTAGGACCAGGTTCCAGGGTCTAGGACCTGGTTTCAGGGTCTAGGACCTGGTCTAGGACCTGGTTCCTGGGTCTAGGACCTGGTCTTCCAGGGTCTAGGACCTGGTTCCAGGGTCTAGGACCTGGTTCCAGGGTCTAGGACCTGGATTCAGGGTCTAGGACCTGGTCTAGGACCTGGTTCCAGAGTCTAGGACCTGGTCTAGGACCTGGTTCCAGGGTCTAGGACCTGGTTTCAGGGTCTAGGACCTGGTTTCAGGGTCTAGGACCTGGTTCCAGGGTCTAGGACCTGGTCTAGGACCTGGTTCCAGAGTCTAGGACCTGGTTTCAGGGTCTAGGACCTGGTTCCAGGGTCTAGGACCTGGTTTCAGGGTCTAGGACCTGGTTCCAGGGTCTAGGACCTGGTTTCAGGGTCTAGGACCTGGTTCCAGGGTCTAGGACCTGGTTTCAGGGTCTAGGACCTGGTCTAGGACCTGGTTCCAGGGTCTAGGACCTGGTTCCAGGGTCTAGGACCTGGTTCCAGGGTCTAGGACCTGGTTTCAGGGTCTAGGACCTGGTCTAGGACCTGGTTCCAGGGTCTAGGACCTGGTCTAGGACCTGGTTCCAGGGTCTAGGACCTGGTTCCAGGGTCTAGGACCTGGTTCCTGGGTCTAGGACCTGGTTTCAGGGTCTATGACCTGGTCTAGGACCTGGTTCCAGGGTCTAGGACCTGGTTTCAGGGTCTAGGACCTGGTTCCTGGGTCTAGGAGCTGGTTCCAGGGTCTAGGACCTGGTTCCAGGGTCTAGGACCTGGTTTCAGGGTCTAGGACCTGGTTTCAGGGTCTAGGACCTGGTCCAGGGTCTAGGACCTGGTTCCAGGGTCTAGGACCTGGTTCCAGGGTCTAGGACCTGGTTTCAGGGTCTAGGACCTGGTTCCAGGGTCTAGGACCTGGTTTCAGGGTCTAGGACCTGGTCTAGGACCTGGTTCCAGGGTCTAGGACCTGGTTCCAGGGTCTAGGACCTGGTCTAGGACCTGGTTCCAGGGTCTAGGACCTGGTTCCAGGGTCTAGGACCTGGTTCAGGGTCTAGGACCTGGTTTCAGGGTCTAGGACCTGGTCTAGGACCTGGTTCCAGGGTCTAGGACCTGGTTTCAGGGTCTAGGACCTGGTTCCAGGGTCTAGGACCTGGTTTCAGGGTCTAGGACCTGGTCTAGGACCTGGTTCCAGGGTCTAGGACCTGGTTCCAGGGTCTAGGACCTGGTTTCAGGGTCTAGGACCTGGTTCCAGGGTCTAGGACCTGGTTCCAGGGTCTAGGACCTGGTTCCAGGGTCTAGGACCTGGTTCCAGGGTCTAGGACCTGGTCTAGGACCTGGTTCCAGGGTCTAGGACCTGGTTTCAGGGTCTAGGACCTGGTCTAGGACCTGGTTCCAGGGTCTAGGACCTGGTTCCAAGGACCACCTGGTCTAGGACCTGGTTCCAGGGTCTAGGACCTGGTTTCAGGGTCTAGGACCTGGTTCCAGGGTCTAGGACCTGGTTCCAGGGTCTAGGACCTGGTTCCAGGGTCTAGGACCTGGTTTCAGGGTCTAGGACCTGGTCTAGGACCTGGTTCCAGGGTCTAGGACCTGGTTCCAGGGTCTAGGACCTGGTTTCAGGGTCTAGGACCTGGTTCCAGGGTCTAGGACCTGGTCTAGGACCTGGTTCCAGGGTCTAGGACCTGGTCTAGGACCTGGTTCCAGGGTCTAGGACCTGGTTTCAGGGTCTAGGACCTGGTCTAGGACCTGGTTCCAGGGTCTAGGACCTGGTTCCAGGGTCTAGGACCTGGTTCCAAGGTCTAGGACCTGGTTTCAGGGTCTAGGACCTGGTCTAGGACCTGGTTTCAGGGTCTAGGACCTGGTTCCAGGGTCTAGGACCTGGTTTCAGGGTCTAGGACCTGGTTCCTGGGTCTAGGAGCTGGTTTCAGGGTCTAGGACCTGGTCTAGGACCTGGTTTCAGGGACTAGGACCTGGTTCCAGGGTCTAGGACCTGGTTTCAGGGTCTAGGACCTGGTCTAGGACCTGGTTCCAGGGTCTAGGACCTGGTTTCAGGGTCTAGGACCTGGTTCCAGGGTCTAGGACCTGGTCTAGGACCTGTCCAGGGTCAAGGACCTGGCTCGAGGGTCTAGGACCTGGTTCCAGGGTCTGGGACCTGGTTCCAGTCAGGACCTGGTTCAGGACCTGGTCTAGGACCTGGTTCCAGAGTCTAGGACCTGGTTCCAGGGTCTAGGACCTGGTTCCTGGGTCTAGGACCTGGTTTCAGGGTCTATGACCTGGTCTAGGACCTGGTTTCAGGGTCTAGGACCTGGTTCCAGGGTCTAGGACCTGGTTTCAGGGTCTAGGACCTGGTTCCAGGGTCTAGGACCTGGTCTAGGACCTGGTTCCAGGGTCTAGGACCTGGTTCCAGGGTCTAGGACCTGGTCTAGGACCTGGTTCCAGGGTCTAGGACCTGGTTCCAGGGTCTAGGACCTGGTCTAGGACCTGGTTCCAGGGTCTAGGACCTGGTTCCAGGGTCTAGGACCTGGTTCCAGGGTCTAGGACCTGGTTCCAGGGTCTAGGACCTGGTTCCAGGGTCTAGGACCTGGTTCCAGGGTCTAGGACCTGGTTTCAGGGTCTAGGACCTGGTCTAGGACCTGGTTCCAGGGTCTAGGACCTGGTTTCAGGGTCTAGGACCTGGTTCCAGGGTCTAGGACCTGGTTCCAGGGTCTAGGACCTGGTTCCAGGGTCTAGGACCTGGTTTCAGGGTCTAGGACCTGGTCTAGGACCTGGTTTCAGGGACTAGGACCTGGTTCCAGGGTCTAGGACCTGGTCTAGGACCTGGTTCCAGGGTCTAGGACCTGGTCTAGGACCTGGTTCCAGGGTCTAGGACCTGGTTCCAGGGTCTAGGACCTGGTTTCAGGGTCTAGGACCTGGTCTAGGACCTGGTTCCAGGGTCTAGGACCTGGTCTAGGACCTGGTTCCAGGGTCTAGGACCTGGTTCCAGGGTCTAGGACCTGGTCTAGGACCTGGTTCCAGGGTCTAGGACCTGGTTCCAGGGTCTAGGACCTGGACCTGGTTTCAGGTCTAGGACCTGCAGGGTCTAGGACCTGGTTCCAGGTCTAGGACCTGCCTTCTAGGACCTGGTTCCAGGGTCTCTAGGACCTGGTTCCAGGGTCTAGGACCTGGTTCCAGGGTCTAGGACCTGGTCTAGGACCTGGTTTCAGGGACTAGGACCTGGTTCCAGGGTCTAGGACCTGGTTTCAGGGTCTAGGACCTGGTTCCAGGGTCTAGGACCTGGTCTAGGACCTGGTTTCAGGGTCTAGGACCTGGTTTCTCAGAAATCACAACATCATCCAAGTTTATATTTTATTTAACATAAATCATATTGCAGTCAATGAACAGCTGGGGTTTCAATATACACAATGGAATCGTAACATGTTAAGCCCCTCCCCTCTGTGGCCCCACCCACAACATACCCCCAATGAAAATCAAAAGCTCTCCTCAAACCCGCCCAGCCACCCCTTTAAACACAGTAGCCCCGCCCCCTTGACAACACTCCGCCCCCTTTACGCTCAGCTGACGGACTGTCATGTGACCAACTGTGACTAGCAAGCCCCTCCCCCTTGAGGGACACTGACATCAGAAGCTGTTGGGTCACCGCAGGCTTGGAACTATTTAAGGCGCACCTGCTTCCACTAAGGGTCCTCGCCGCTCAAATAGGCCCCGCCCACCCCACTCTGAAGCTCCTCCCTCCAGCGCTGACATCACAATACTTTCAGCCGTCGATTCATCACAAGTTTAAAAGTACGTTTGTCACTTGAAGGAACTTTTGAAGGCGTGCCTGAATGTGTCGCGGTTAGCCCCTCCCACTGCGACTCACAAGCCCCTCCCACCTAAACAGTTCCAAAAGGAACTTGCGTTTTGAGGGACTTGACAAGGCTCCTCTGCTCTCTGCAGGACTGTAATTATAGGCCCCTCCTCCTGCGCGGAGGCGTTCCTGGTGAACGTGACGGAGGGGGCGTGTCCTTCTGACTTCACCACACAAAAGAAAAAGAAAAGAAATTCATCCCCCCCCCGGCCGCCGTCAGCCGGTGGTTTGAGTCTGAGCCGGTGGCGTCCCGGTGGCGTCCCGGTGGCGTCCCGGTGGCGTCCCGGTGTAAACGGTTTCATGTTGCCTTGGAAGTAAAACAGAAAGAAATAGAGGAGGAGGGGGGGGGCTTGTTTTTAAACAGAGAAGCGTCTTCTGGCGCCGCAACTCCTGTTTCTGATGGGGGGGGGCGGGGCTACTTCAGACACCTCTCGAAGTAGGCGGCGCCCACGTAGCCGCCCCGGGGGGGGGGGGGGCTACTTCAGACACCTCTCGAAGTAGGGGGCGCCCACGTAGCCGCCTGGGGCTACCAGACACCTCAAGTAGGTGGCGCCCACGTAGCCGCCCCGGGGGGGGGGGGGGGCTACTTCAGACACCTCTCGAAGTAGGTGGCGCCCACGTAGCCTCCGCGCAGCGAGCGGTGCACGTTCTGCTCAAACAGGCGGCGGTTGGTCTGCAGGACCTCGGCTGCGTCTTTGTTCAGGGGGTCCTCAGGGTTGGGCTCCTGGGGGGGGGGGTTAGTACTGGACCACAGGGACCGAGTGTACTGAGTGTGTACTGAGTGTGTACTGAGTGTGTACTGAGTGTGTACTGAGTGTACTGAGTGTGTACTGAGTGTGTACTGAGTGTGTACTGAGTGTACTGAGTGTGTACTGAGTGTGTACTGAGTGTACTGAGTGTGTACTGAGTGTGTACTGAGTGTTCTGAGTGTGTACTGAGTGTGTACTGAGTGTGTACTGAGTGTGTACTGAGTGTACTGAGTGTGTACTGAGTGTGTACTGAGTGTGTACTAAGTGTGTACTGAGTGTGTACTGAGTGTGTACTGAGTGTGTACTGAGTGTACTGAGTGTGTACTGAGTGTACTGAGTGTACTGAGTGTGTACTGAGTGTGTACTGAGTGTGTACTGAGTGTGTACTGAGTGTGTACTGAGTGTGTACTGAGTGTACTAAGTGTGTACTGAGTGTGTACTGAGTGTGTACTGAGTGTGTACTGAGTGTGTACTGAGTGTGTACTGAGTGTACTGAGTGTGTACTGAGTGTGTACTGAGTGTGTACTGAGTGTGTACTGAGTGTACTGAGTGTACTGAGTGTGTACTGAGTGTGTACTGAGTGTGTACTGAGTGTACTGAGTGTGTACTGAGTGTACTGAGTGTGTACTGAGTGTACTGTGTACTGAGTGTGTACTGAGTGTGTACTGAGTGTGTACTGTGTGTACTGAGTGTGTACTGAGTGTTCTGAGTGTGTACTGAGTGTGTACTGAGTGTGTACTGTGTGTACTGAGTGTGTACTGTGTGTACTGAGTGTACTGAGTGTGTACTGAGTGTGTACTGAGTGTGTACTAAGTGTGTACTGAGTGTGTACTGAGTGTGTACTAAGTGTGTACTGAGGTCTAGGTTACTGCAGGGGACTGAGGTGTCACTACAGGGTGTACCCTGAGGGAACACACCTCCAGTCGAGGACACAGGAATGACGAGGTGCACTGAGATGCCCAAGGCAGGAACAGGTACTGCAGGTACCAGAGATGATGGGTGTACACCGTGACAATTACTGGAGCTTTCCTTGTGCCTCTGGAGAACACAAACTAGCACACGACAGACGAAGACTAGGCACATACACAGGAGAGGACACAACAGAGGCACGAGGGACATACTAAGAGTACTGAGAGAGACAGACAGTGCCAGGTCTGAGTTAGTGAGTACAATTTCACTAGTTGGGTGTAATCTCACTGGAGTTCACTCAGGCTGAAAGAAGATTAGTACAAACATATACATATAGAGAATATACATATATACACTATATACACATACTCATACCAGAGGTGTGTACTACAGTGCAGTACTTCATTACTCAGGTGTGTACTACAGTGCAGTACCAAAAGAATACAGATACTTCCACTGTTAAGGTGGACGTCATCAATTGTTTTCAGAGCTGCACGAGTACTAATGTTACTCCGCTGCACTGAGTTAGTCCTCAGTATGTTGATAAGTCCTGATGATTTGCATAAATCATGATATGATGTAATACAATACATAATACAAACTAACGACTATCGTTACTGAGTTGTATAAATGTACTTTATTCGGTAGATGTACTACAGTGTCAGTCTGTGCTCGACGACACACGAGGGTACTGTCCCGCCGTCCGAGCGGACGCGCCCGGTTGGTTATTCTGATGAGCTGGGCACGGCTGGCTTCGCACCGTACTTGTCGTCTCTGAGAGCCATGTTTCTCTGTGTTGGAAAGAGCTGAATGATGTTGCTAATAGGGTCATGATGGATGAGGTATGTACCAGGGTACAGGGATCGATATCCAACACAAACCGGTCTCTCAAGGCCTGTGAGAACTACCGAGTAGCCTAGTTTCATGACTCATATTGTACTTCAGTACTTCATGCTAGCTGCTATATCAAATCAGGTACTAAATGTCCTCGGAATGTTGAGGTTATACACTCAGTGTTATACTGAAGAAGAACTAGGAAGATGTACCTGTTACCTTATACTGATATATCCATCATAGAGAGAACGATGGTCACAGAGAGTATGTATCATAGAGTCACTGATCATTCTGTCAAAGACTCGACGTATTAAGGAGAAAGCTAATGATGACCTAAGGGCTGATTCGTAACCGTGTACTGTGAAACTGATAAGTCCCCAAAACGTCTTCTAGGGCATCACATTTACATGTCCGAATTGTAGCCCAATAAGGCGGAAGCACGAACACACAAACCTACACCCAGCAATGCGCGGCGCTCCCCCGACCGCAGCGGAGCCCGCTGGTCCTACCCCGTATTTACACTAGTTACTTTATATCTTACCGCTCTAGGAAATGGCGAGCTAATCTGATCAGCTGTATGATGTAATCAACAGCGGGTTTACATGGGAGGTACCACAGTCGCAAACAGACAAATCAGAAACACAGTATCATAGCAGGAGTACAATATATGTCCATAGCACAATACTATACTTCAATGCATCAAAAGGTTAGTTTCCAGGGTATAACCGGTGTATCTAAAATAAAGTGTTAGTGGCGTACTTTTAAAGTCAGGGTACATTGTACTGGTAGTAGGCTCGACTCAGCTCGCTTATTGATCGAACGACGGCTACTGGAGCTTAGTACCCACTGGAGGTTAGTCCGTCAGTAGTGATTCCATAGTGAACCCGTGACACTGCTAGTAATAACTAGTAATAACAACTGTCTAGCTGATATCGTCTTGCTTATAGAGTGATACTTTCGGTAGCAGCTAGCTGTAATTGTGCTGGTTCGATGTGCGGAAGAAGAACGGACACACCTGCTAACCCAGAATGGCCGGCGGGTCCTGGTACCGCGCCGCAGGGGTGGAGCCGCGCTGGTCCCCCGTGCCCGGCGTGTTGCAACCGCTTTGACTCTATGTTAGCCTGCCAGAAGGGGCGCGTGCTAGAGTCACTTCGAGATGAATCAATGCAGGGGTTCGCATGGCAGCGGGTCCTACAGACACGACAACACCACTCAAATCACGCACAACTACCGAGCTGCCAAGCACGGGAGATCATAGGCCATACGTTGCTTTTCATTCAGCAATTATTGAACACTTAATGCGTTATAGATGAGTACTAGTTTACCACTTATACGTCTATACTACTACTAACATATATACACTGCTACTGTTAGTTATCCTATTGAACTATTCTAACCACCCTACTATATATGTATACACTTTGACTGATCAGTCTTGTCTAGACTCGACCTGTCGCCCTTCACTTTGATCGAATCGTCCTGGCTGGTGGAGCTTTCAGCCTGTGTCGGTTCCGCAGAGGCCCGGGAGCTGAGCTACACCGTGGTGACCTTCTAGTCTTCGATGGGCTACGGTGTGAGCAGCCGGGACGCTTGGAGCCCAGCCTCGGCGGAGGAAGCTACACTGCTAACAGAGCGTTTGTGAGCGACCCCGCATGAGCGCCTGCCGGTAGAGCGTGTCTGACCCGCACAACAGCCTGTATTGTTTCCCTCCTGGCCAACTGGTTGTTTGGAGCACCTCATGATTAATGAAGGAGCGTGTCACCACGTCTGACCCTCCTGTCTACCCTCCTGTCTGACCCGCCTGCTGACCCACCGCTGCCCTCCTGTCTGACCACCTGTCTGACCCATGCTGACCCCTGTCTGACCCCCTGCGGACCTCCTTCTGACCCTCCTGTCGACCTACCTGTCTACCCCGCTACCAGTCTACCACCTGTCTGCCACCTGTCTGACCCACCTGTTGACCCTCCTGTCTGACCCACCGTCTGACCCCCTGTCTGACTCCCGCTGACCCACCGCTGACCTTTCTTTTCGACCATTTTGACCCATGGACCTCCTTCTGACCCTCCTGTCTGTCCTGTCTGACCACCGTCTGACCTCTGCGATCCTGTCTGAACCCTGTCTGACCCACCTGTCTGATCTACCGTCTGAACACTCTGTCTGACCCCCTGTCTGACCCACTGTCTGACCACCTGTCTACCCACCTGTCTGACCCTGTCTGACCCACCTGTTGACCCACTGTTGACCCCGTTGACCCTCCCTGTCTGACCCCCTGTCTGACCCACCTGTCTGACCCACTGTCTGACCTACCCGCTACCTCCTGCTACCCACCTGTCTGACCTCCTGTCTGACCCGCCTGTCTGACCTGCCTGTCTGACCCTCCGTCTGACCTTCCTGTTCGACCCACCTGTCTGACCCACCTGTCTGGACCTCCTGTCTTGCATCCCTCCTGTCTGACCCTCATCTGACCCTCTGTCTGACCCTCCTGTCTGACCCACCTGTCTGACCCTCCTCCGTCTGACCTCCTGCCTGACCCACCTGTCTGACCCACCTGTCTGACCTCCTGCTCCGACCTCCTCCTGTCTGACCTAATTTGTCTGACCCTCCTGTCTGACCCTCCTGGTTCATCGACCCTCCTGATTCCACCTCCTGTCTGACCCACCTGTTCGACCCAATAATCCACCCTGTCCCCTCCTGTTCGATCTCCTGCCGTCTGACCCCTCCTGTCTGGACCCACCACTGACCCACCTGTCTGACCCACCTGTTCGACCCACCTCCTGTCTGACCCACCTGTTGCTCTGACCTCCTGTCTGACCCGACCCTCCTGTCTGACCCTCCTGTCGACCCTCCTGTCTGACCAACCTGTCTGACCCTCCTGTCTGACCCTCCTGTCTGACCCTCCTGTCTGACCCTCCTGTCTGACCCTCCTGTCTGACCCACCTGTCTGACCCTCCTGTCTGACCCTCCTGTCTGACCCTCCTGTCTGACCCTCCTGTCTGACCCACCTGTCTGACCCTCCTGTCTGACCCTCCTGTCTGACCCACCTGTCTGACCCACCTGTCTGACCCTCCTGTCTGACCCTCCTGTCTGACCCACCTGTCTGACCCACCTGTCTGACCCACCTGTCTGACCCACCTGTCTGACCCACCTGTCTGACCCTCCTGTCTGACCCACCTGTCTGACCCACCTGTCTGACCCTCCTGTCTGACCTCACCTGTCTGACCCACCTGTCTGACCCCTGTCTGACCCACCTGTCTGACCCACCTGTCTGACCCACCTGTCTGACCCTCCTGTCTGACCCACCTGTCTGACCCACCTGTCTGACCCTCCTGTCTGACCCACCTGTCTGACCCTCCTGTCTGACCCACCTGTCTGACCCACCTGTCTGACCCACCTGTCTGACCCTCCTGTCTGACCCTCCTGTCTGACCCTCCTGTCTGACCCACCTGTCTGACCCTCCTGTCTGACCCACCTGTCTGACCCACCTGTCTGACCCACCTGTCTGACCCACCTGTCTGACCCTCCTGTCTGACCCTCCTGTCTGACCCTCCTGTCTGACCCACCTGTCTGACCCACCTGTCTGACCACCTGTCTGACCCTCCTGTCTGACCCTCCTGTCTGACCCACCTGTCTGACCCACCTGTCTGACCCTCCTGTCTGACCCTCCTGTCTGACCCACCTGTCTGACCCACCTGTCTGACCCTCCTGTCTGACCCACCTGTCTGACCCTCCTGTCTGACCCACCTGTCTGACCCTCCTGTCTGACCCTCCTGTCTGACCCTCCTGTCTGACCCACCTGTCTGACCCACCTGTCTGACCCACCTGTCTGACCCTCCTGTCTGACCCACCTGTCTGACCCACCTGTCTGACCCTCCTGTCTGACCCTCCTGTCTGACCCTCCTGTCTGACCCTCCTGTCTGACCCTCCTGTCTGACCCACCTGTCTGACCCTCCTGTCTGACCCACCTGTCTGACCCACCTGTCTGACCCACCTGTCTGACCCACCTGTCTGTGTCTGACCCTCCTGTCTGACCCACCTGTCTGACCCACCTGTCTGACCCTCCTGTCTGACCTCCTGTCTGACCCACCTGTCGACCAGCCCCACCTGTCTGACCTCCTGTCTGACCCACCTGTCTGACCCACCTGTCTGACCCTCCTGTCTGACCCACCTGTCTGACCCTCCTGTCTGACCCACCTGTCTGACCCTCCTGTCTGACCCTCCTGTCTGACCCACCTGTCTGACCCTCCTGTCTGACCCACCTGTCTGACCCTCCTGTCTGACCCACCTGTCTGACCCTCCTGTCTGACCCACCTGTCTGACCCACCTGTCTGACCCACCTGTCTGACCCTCCTGTCTGACCCACCTGTCTGACCCACCTGTCTGACCCACCTGTCTGACCCTCCTGTCTGACCCTCCTGTCTGACCCTCCTGTCTGACCCTCCTGTCTGACCCTCCTGTCTGACCCTCCTGTCTGACCCACCTGTCTGACCCACCTGTCTGACCCTCCTGTCTGACCCACCTGTCTGACCCACCTGTCTGACCCTCCTGTCTGACCCTCCTGTCTGACCCTCCTGTCTGACCCTCCTGTCTGACCCTCCTGTCTGACCCACCTGTCTGACCCTCCTGTCTGACCCTCCTGTCTGACCCTCCTGTCTGACCCTCCTGTCTGACCCTCCTGTCTTCTGACCCTGTCTGACCCTCCTGTCTGACCCTCCTGTCTGACCCACCTGTCTGACCCACCTGTCTGACCCACCTGTCTGACCCTCCTGTCTGACCCTCCTGTCTGACCCACCTGTCTGACCCTCCTGTCTGACCCTCCTGTCTGACCCACCTGTCTGACCCTCCTGTCTGACCCTCCTGTCTGACCCTCCTGTCTGACCCTCCTGTCTGACCCTCCTGTCTGACCCACCTGTCTGACCCTCCTGTCTGACCCTCCTGTCTGACCCTCCTGTCTGACCCTCCTGTCTGACCCTCCTGTCTCCCCAGCCTGTCTTGCCCCACACGGCGGTGTGCTTTGCGTGCGGCGAGGCCGGGAAGGAGGACACGGTGGACTCTGAGGAGGAGAAGTTCAGCCTCTCTCTGATGGAGTGCACCATCTGTAACGAGATCATCCACCCCAGCTGCCTGAAGGTGCGTGCTGCACACACACACACCTGGGCGTGGTGGAGGATCTGGGCCCCAACACGCCTCTGAGGCCGGAGCGGCCCCCGTACCGATGTGACTGTTCTCTCTGTGGCTCCCTGGTCAGATGGGGAAGGCTGAAGGCATCATCAACGACGAGATCCCAAACTGCTGGGAGTGTCCCAAGTGCCACAAGGAGGGCAAAACCAGTAAGGTGAGAGGAACCAGTCCATGTCTGCTGGGGGAGGGGCTTAGCGACGCACCTGTCGAGGATCAAAAGGGTTCAGAGTCAACGACATCGTGCTGTTCACAAATGAAAACATGTTTTCTGAATTTGGCTCAGTAGTGCTAAGCTAACGCTAGCCGCAACCACATCAGAATGAGGTCTCGTTTATATTGTGGTCTGTAGTGGTCTGGAGGGGTCTGTGATGGTCTGTAGTGGTCTGGAGGTCTGAGTCTGTACCCTCTTGTTCCAGGACCAGGCGGACGGCCTGGGCAAGCGGCGGCTGGATAACGGGGAGGTGGGCCGCTGGAAGCTCACAGACGACCCGCCCCCGAAGAAGAGGGCCCCTCCCTCCCTGGAGGAGGGGGGGGGGCACAAGAGGAAGAAGGAGCTTCCTCAGGACAGCGGGCCCAAGAAGAAGGTCAGTGGTAACCAATCACAGAGCAGATACCGAGCGCCCTGATGACATCATAGGGTTATGACAACATGCAGCACATTGACTCACTGTCTCTCCTCTCTCCTCCCCTCTCTCCTCCCCCTCTCTCTCTCCTCTCCTCCTCCTCCCCTCTCTTTCTCCCCTCTCTCTCTCTCCTCTCCTCTCTCTTTCTCCTCCCCCCCTCTCTTTCTCCTCTCTCTCTCTCTCTCCTCCCCCTCTCTCTCTCTCCTCTCCTCTCTCTTTCTCCTCCCCCCCTCTCTCAGATGAAGGGCGCCCATGAGAAACGCCTCAAAAAGGCAAGAAGAACTTATGATTGTGTTGTTGTTTATGATGAGTGACTCCATGTTGTTGTTTATGATGAGTGACTCCATGTTGTTGTTTATGATGAGTGACTCCATGTTGTTGTTTATGATGAGTGACTCCATGTTGTTGTTTATGATGAGTGACTCCATGTTGTTGTTTATGATGAGTGACTCCATGTTGTTGTTTATGATGAGTGACTCCATGTTGTTGTTTATGATGAGTGACTCCATGTTGTTGTTTATGATGAGTGACTCCATGTTGTTGTTTATGATGAGTGACTATGTTGTTGTTTATGATGAGTGACTCCATGTTGTTGTTTATGATGAGTGACTATGTTGTTGATGAATAAAGATGATTCTCCTGTTTCATCAGAAGCCCAAGCAGCAGGAGGCGCTGGAGTCCAACGGTCCCGCCTCCTCAGCAGGAGGCTCCGCCCCCTCCGAAGGGGGCGTGTCCAGTGCCGACCAGCGCTCCCACCACCGGGAGAAGCTGGAGCGCTTCAAGAGGATGTGTCTGCTGGAGCGCCGGCCCGAGTCCTCCTCCTCCAGCTCCAGCTCCGAGTCCGACTCCGACTCCGACGACTCCCTCGGGGGGGAGCGGGCGGGGGGGGGCGGCTCCTCGCCCTCCTCCTCCTCCCCGGCCCCGCCTCCTCCCGCCGTCTACGGCAGCAGGGGGGCGGACCGAGAGAGGAGTCTCAGCGAGAGGGAGAGGGAGCGGCGCCTGGCCGAGCTGGGCTTCAGCGCCAGTGAGGAGTCGGAGGGCGAGGGCGTGAGGGAGGAGGAGGAGGAAGAGGAAGAAGAGGAGGAGGAAGAGGAGGAGGAAGAAGAAGAAGAAGGGGAGGAGGAGGAGGAGGAGGAAGAGGAGGCTCGACGGGGAGGTGCAGAGGTGGGGCTCCCTCCACGAGGACGTAAAGGAGGTCTGCTGGATGCAGAGGAGGAGGACACGCCCCCCTCCGACAGGACCAGGAAGAGCTCCGCCTCCCTGCCCCCGTCATCGCCCCTCTCCTGTAATCAGATGCCTCCGTCTTCGCAGCACGACGGCTTCACCGGGAAGCAGCGCAGCAACGGGCAGGAGGCGCGTAACGGGCGAACACGAGGGGGCGGGAGGGAGGGCGGCGAGAAGGAGAACGCCAGCGGCGTTCTGACCAATCACAGACATGGGGGCGGGGCCAAAGGCAGCGGCAGCCGAGGCATTAAAATTCGCAGCAAGAACCAGACGTCCAGTAACGGGTCCAACGGAGGAGGGGGCGGGGCGGGGGGCGGCGGCGGCGGCCTGGCCACGGCGGTGTCCCCCTGCTCGCTGCCCTCCCGCCTCGCCCCGCGCTCTCAGATGATGAAGCGCAGCCCGCCCGCCGTCCCCTCGCCGCCCCGGCCCGTGCAGATGGAGAGGCACCTGGTGCGCCCCCCCCCCACCTGCCCCGAGCCCAGCTGCCTGCCCCTGGACACAGGCTCCGCCCACATCATGACGCGTGACGTGTGGCTCAGAGTCTTCACTCACCTGAGCCAGAGGGAGCTGTGCGTCTGCATGAGGGTGTGTCGCACCTGGAGCCGTTGGTGAGTGATCCTCAGTGACCCCCCCAGTGACCCCCCCCAGTGACCCCCCCAGTGACCCCCTCCCAGTGACTCTGTGACCCCCTCAGTGACCCCCCCCAGTGACCCCCTCCCAGTGACTCTGACCCCAGTGACTCAGTGACCCCTCAGTGACCCCCCCAGTGACCCCCCCAGTGACCCTCAGTGACCCCGGTGCCCTCTACCCAGGTGCTGTGACAAGCGGCTGTGGGCCCAGATGGACCTGAGCCGGCGCCGCTCCATCACCCCCCCCATGCTCAGTGGGATCATCCGCCGGCAACCGGTGGCCCTGAACCTGGGAGACACCGACATCTCCAAGAAGCAGCTCATGTGGCTCATCAACCGCCTCCCCGGTGAGTCCTGGTCCCACCTGGTCCCACCGGGTCTCACCTGGTCTCACCTGGTCTCACCTGGTCCCACTGGGTCTCACCTGGTCCCACCTGGTCCCACCTGGTCCCACCGGGTCTCACCTGGTCCGTGTCCTCAGGTCTGCGGGAGCTGAACGTGTCGGGCTGCCCGTGGCTGGCGGTCTCCGCTCTGTGCCAGGCGGTCTGTCCGTGTCTGAAGCTGCTGGACCTCAGCAGAGTGGAGGACCTGAAGGACTCCCACCTGAGGGAGCTGCTGGCCCCGCCCCCTGACACCAGGACAGGTGAGACACACACACTCTTACCTGTGGGGGCCACTGAGTGGTCTTAATCACACGCTGGCCTCTGATTGGTTGAGCAGCTCACGGTGAGACCAGAGTGGGGCGGTTCCAGAACGTGACGGAGCTCCGATTGGCCGGCCTGGAGCTGACGGACGCCTCGTCCCGCCTCCTGGCGCGCTACCTGCCTCACCTGAGCCGGCTGGACCTGAGCCAGTGTGGCAACATCAGCGACCAGGCGGTGCTCACCCTCACCTGCTCCACCTGCCCCCTGAGGGACAGCCTCACCCACCTCAACCTGGCAGGTAGACCCCCCCCCCCTGTCTCCCCCCTGTCTCCCAGGCTGTGTGAAGGTGACGGAGCAGTGTGTCCTGTCTCACCCCTGTCTCCCCCCTGTCTCCCCCTGTCTCCCAGGCTGTGTGAAGGTGACGGAGCAGTGTGTCCTGTCTCACCCCTGTCTCCCCCTGTCTCCCAGGCTGTGTGAAGGTGACGGAGCAGTGTGTCCTGTCTCCCCCTGTCTCCCCCTGTCTCCCAGGCTGTGTGAAGGTGACGGAGCAGTGTGTCCTGTCTCCCCCCTGTCTCCCCCTGTCTCCCAGGCTGTGTGAAGGTGACGGAGCAGTGTGTCCTGTCTCCCCCCTGTCTCCCAGGCTGTGTGAAGGTGACGGAGCAGTGTGTCCTGTCTCACCCCTGTCTCCCCCTGTCTCCCAGGCTGTGTGAAGGTGACGGAGCAGTGTGTCCTGTCTCACCCCTGTCTCCCCCTGTCTCCCAGGCTGTGTGAAGGTGACGGAGCAGTGTGTCCTGTCTCACCCCTGTCTCCCCCCTGTCTCCCCCTGTCTCCCAGGCTGTGTGAAGGTGACGGAGCAGTGTGTGTCCTGTCTCCCCCTGTCTCCCAGGCTGTGTGAAGGTGACGGAGCAGTGTGTCCTGTCTCCCCCCTGTCTCCACCTGTCTCCCAGGCTGTGTGAAGGTGATGGAGCAGTGTGTCCTGTCTCCCCCCTGTCTCCCCCTGTCTCCCAGGCTGTGTGAAGGTGACGGAGCAGTGTGTCCTGTCTCACCCTGTCTCCCCCTGTCTCCCAGGCTGTGTGAAGGTGACGGAGCAGTGTGTCCTGTCTCACCCTGTCTCCCCCTGTCTCCCAGGCTGTGTGAAGGTGACGGAGCAGTGTGTCCTGTCTCCCCCTGTCTCCCAGGCTGTGTGAAGGTGACGGAGCAGTGTGTCCTGTCTCCCCCCTGTCTCCCAGGCTGTGTGAAGGTGACGGAGCAGTGTGTCCTGTCTCCCCCCTGTCTCCCCCTGTCTCCCAGGCTGTGTGAAGGTGACGGAGCAGTGTGTCCTGTCTCACCCTGTCTCCCCCTGTCTCCCAGGCTGTGTGAAGGTGACGGAGCAGTGTGTCCTGTCTCCCCCCTGTCTCCCCCTGTCTCCCAGGCTGTGTGAAGGTGGCGGAGCAGTGTGTCCTGTCTCCCCCTGTCTCCCAGGCTGTGTGAAGGTGGCGGAGCAGTGTGTCCTGTCTCCCCCTGTCTCCCAGGCTGTGTGAAGGTGACAGAGCAGTGTGTCCTGTCTCACCCTGTCTCCCAGGCTGTGTGAAGGTGACGGAGCAGTGTGTCCTGTCTCCCCCCTGTCTCCCCCTGTCTCCCAGGCTGTGTGAAGGTGACGGAGCAGTGTGTCCTGTCTCCCCCTGTCTCCCAGGCTGTGTGAAGGTGACGGAGCAGTGTGTCCTGTCTCCCCTGTCTCCCCCTGTCTCCCAGGCTGTGTGAAGGTGACGGAGCAGTGTGTCCTGTCTCACCCTGTCTCCCCTGTCTCCCCTGTCTCCAGGCTGTGTGAAGGTGGCGGAGCAGTGTGTCCTGTCTCCCCTGTCTCCCCTGTCTCCCAGGCTGTGTGAAGGTGACGGAGCAGTGTGTGCCCTGTCTCCCCTGTCTCCCCTGTCTCCCAGGCTGTGTGAAGGTGGGAGCAGTGTGTCTGTCTCCCTGTCTCCCAGGCTGTGTGAAGGTGGCGGAGCAGTGTGTCCTGTCTCCCCCCTGTCTCCCCCCGTCTCCCAGGCTGTGTGAAGGTGACGGAGCAGTGTGTTCTGTCTCACCCTCCCTGTCACCGAGGCTGTGTGAAGGTGACGGAGCAGTGTGTCCTGTCTCACCCTGTCTCCCCTGTCTCCCCAGGCTGTGTGAAGGTGACTTGAGCAGTGTGTGCCTGTCTCCCCTGTCTCCCCCGGTCTCCCAGACTGTGTGAAGGTGAGGGAGCAGTGTGTTCTGTGTCGGCCCTGACTCCCCCTGCCTCTCAGGCTGTGTGAAGGTGAGGGAGCAGTGTGTCTCCCTGTCTCCCCTGTCTCCCCTGTCTCCCAGGCTGTGTGAAGGTGGCGGAGCAGTGTGTCCTGTCTCCCCTGTCTCCCCTGTCTCCCAGGCTGTGTGAAGGTGACGGAGCAGTGTGTCCTATCTCACCCTGTCTCCCCTGTCTCCCAGGCTGTGTGAAGGTGTGAGCAGTGTGTCCTGTCTCATCCCTGTCTCCACCTGTCTCCCAGGCTGTGTGAAGGTGACGGAGCAGTGTGTCCTGTCTCATCCCTGTCTCCCCCTGTCTCCCAGGCTGTGTGAAGGTGACGGAGCAGTGTGTGCCCTGTCTCACCCCTGTCTCCCCCCTGTCTCCCAGGCTGTGTGAAGGTGACGGAGCAGTGTGTCCTGTCTCACCCTGTCTCCCCCTGTCTCCCAGGCTGTGTGAAGGTGACGGAGCAGTGTGTCCTGTCTCACCCCTGTCTCCCCCTGTCTCCCAGGCTGTGTGAAGGTGGCGGAGCAGTGTGTCCTGTCTCACCCCTGTCTCCCCCTGTCTCCCAGGCTGTGTGAAGGTGACGGAGCAGTGTGTCCTGTCTCACCCCTGTCTCCCCCTGTCTCCCAGGCTGTGTGAAGGTGACGGAGCAGTGTGTGTCCTGTCTCACCCCTGTCTCCCCCTGTCTCCCAGGCTGTGTGAAGGTGACGGAGCAGTGTGTGTCGTTGCTGCGGCGCTGCTCCTCCCTGCAGACGGTGGACCTCCGCTCCTGCTCGCTCCTCTCCTGTGAGACGGGTCAGCTGCTCTCCTTCCCTCCACCCGCCGTCTCCTCCTCCTCCTGTCCTCCTGAAGACAGAGCGCTGCTAAAGAACAGTTAAAGTTCTCCTCGTATCATGTGACACTCCAGTCATTGGTCCAGATGGCCCACAAGCCCCGCCTCCCTCCTGGTTACGCTACAGACAGGCAGGAGGAAGAGGAGGGGCCGCCTCCTGGAGGAGGGGCTGCTGGGCAAGTGGTTGGTGATGGTAAACAGTAGAAACCCTGAGCATGTACATATTTTGTGTCTGTGTAGTTTACTGTAAATGACCTTTGAAACATCTCTCTCTCCCTCCCACCTTCGACCAATCATCATGCCAGTCATCCACCTCCTCGTCACACACACAAACTGTATATGGTTCCCCTTGGCTTCCAGTCTTTGTGCTAAGCTAGGCTAGCAGTGTGCCTCTGCGCCCCTCGTTGTGCTCAGCTTCCCTCCCTGTGTGTGTGTGTGTGACGTCCTCCTCTTCATCACCTTCATGCGCCTGTGATCGGGTTATTTTGGGAAGTTATTGATTGTGTTTTCTCAGGAGTTTGTTCTTAATTTATTTTGTGCCTCCAGAACTCACATTCCCGCTCGTCTTCCTCCGATGAAGACGCTCAGATGACGTTTGGGTTGAATCCGTTTCTGACCTATAAGGTGGAATAAAAGTGAACATTAGTGATTAGCTTTGTTATAATATATAAGAGTAAAGACTTTAGTTTAATATCTCAGTTCTGACTTTTATTCCATCTTTTCCTGTGTTTTGGGGTGAGGTTATTGATCATGATGCATAATGTTGTATTTTCTAATCAAGCGGCCGAACACATCGTGGATTCTAAATGTTTTGTCGGAGCAGGTTTATACTGGCTAGCATGTTGGTTAGCATGTTAACTTCATAGTAGCTGTCGCGTTAGCGCTGCTGCACTTTTCTCAACAGACTCGTGAAACAGGTTTTAGACTGAGTCACCGGCTAGTCAACATTAGCCGGAAAGCTAATTATTTAGCTATAGTGCTAATTAAATTAATTAACAACTTATTACAGAGCTTCAAACTAATTAGCTCATTGGTCAGTTTAGATAACAAGCTAATACTGACTTGCTACATGTTAGCATCATGGTAGCATGTTGGCTAGTTAATGTTGTTCAACTCTGCAATAAACAGTAAAACTTAAAGAAATCAGTGAACAGATCAAAGTACTGTCTTCAGCTAGCAACCATTAGCTAACACTAGCTAGCTCATTAAGATGGTTATTGTGGGTCTTTTCTTGTGATCGGCTCATTGATTAGCTCGTTGGTGAGCTGGGGAAACGCCCCCTAGCATCATCTGGGATACGTTAGCGTTATCTTGTTCATTAGCTAATACTGGCTCGCTACATGTTAGCTAACATGCTACCATAAAGCTAACAGACTAAACCATTGTGATGATCAATACGTATGTGTTGCTGGTCAGAAGCTGAAACACTGACAACGTGTTGGTGGAGCTAGCGGCTAGCGGCTAGCTGTCTGCAACACAAAGTATGAGCTGGATATTAAATTGCCATAAACGCCGCGTTGCCGTCGGCATCGGAGGGTCAAAGGTCTGCTTTTATATTTTTTGTATTCTGTTTGTGATTTACTTGTTTTTTATTGTAACTTGGGGATCAATGATTCATATCGCAGCTTCAAACTTTACCTAGCAACAAGTGAGGAGATCAAATCTGATTGGACGACAAATCCCCTGACAGCTCTTGTCCAATCGGATGCTCAGACACGCCTCACCTCCTGACTGTCTTCATGTTTTAAAGATGCACTGGATCACCTTCATCACCTTTTGCCAAATGTAGTTTTTGTTGTGGAAAAGAGGCATTTTATGTTTATTTTTGTAATACTTTGTCATGACTTCTGTTGATGAGAAATGTTGAACAAAAAGTCTGAAAGAGCAACTCCAGGCAGCTACGAGACTACGAACAATAAAGAAGCCCCGGCTCTTTGTACTGCCTGTGTCCCAGAAGGTACGAGTACACGGGAGAGAGAGGTACTAGTACACGGGGAGAGGTACTAGTACATGGGAACACAGGAAGATCTGGTACTAGTACACACCAGTGGCGGCTGGTGAAAATTGTTTTGGGCGGGCGCAGTTTAAATATCACAACAATGAGAAGAAAAGAGGTTTTGAGTAGAATATAGTAAAAAACAAAGCTTTATTTCAAGAACACAGCGTGCTCAACACGTCCAATAACAACTATCAACACACTGTGACTTTGGGCATGAGAGGCTCAGAGCAGCTTTAAGGAACATGGGGTTGGGTTTCAGAGGTTTGCTAAATAAAAGAGGTTCACCCTCACATGAAAGAGGTTCAGAGCAGAATAGAGTCAGAGAGAGATCACATGTTACATTGGGGGACAGAGCAGACCCACTACTGGAAAGACAAGTAGCTCCTCTCTTTAAAGTGGTCAAACTTCTCCATAACTCTCTGGTTAAAGTCAATCATGTCTGTAACCAGCCTCCATTACTCTGGACGGAATGTGTCTGTTTTTCACAACTTCTTCATTGTGTTTTCGATGCCAGTTCGGTCTCCTTCTCCTGCTCTGCAAACAGGGTTAGCTTCATGCTGTTAGCTCGTTAGCTCCATGCTCTTAGCTAGATAACTGCGGCAAGATTCGTGCTTTCCACTTGTCTGCAGCTCTTTAGACCCCTCCCCCCGTTGGAGTCCAGAGAGTTTCAGTCCCTTTGGAACGACAGACAGGGGAAACTAAACAGCATTACTCACTGAGCTCCAGCTAACAGCTCCGTTAGCTACCTGCTCCCGTAGCTCCGTGGAGCTCTCTGGCTGAGGGAACGATACCGGTCTCTGATCTGCCGAATAGTCCAGTCACGTGAAATAATTAAAAACGATGTCATTGGCCTATGAGCGCACATTTTTGTGCCCCAAGATTCACGTTTCATCCTCCAATGAGAAGCCGTCCTTGCCGAAATGACTGAAATGTTTGCTGCTGCCGCACACACACGGTGGGCCGGCGCCCCGAAAAAGGGGAGGGGCTTCTCCGTGATAATGGCGATATTATATTTTTTCACATTAACTTAAGTGGTTGTTGACAGGCTGACGGTCTCCCACACACATTTAGCGCGTCAACACGGTATATTTACTATTTAAATGATTTGGCATATAATGTTTTTTGACAGGATGTATTTTTTTTTTTCATCTCAAAATTTTAGGAGGGGCGGCGCCCTAGCGCCCCCTATGGACGAACCGCCACTGGTACACAGGTACTATAGGAACATCAGGTACGAGTACACTAAGATGTAGTTTATATAGCAGTATAAACTTGTCTGAACTTTATAAAGTCTTATAAAGACTTTATAAAGTCTTATAAAGACTTTATAAAGTTCAGATAATGGAAACCATGTCATATTTTTGTCTTTAGTCATAAATCTGGATTTCTCCGTGCTCCCGTGGGCGCGTGCGAGACGGAGCGCGCAAATGAACAGCAGACGGGGTCGCGCGGGAGACGGCCAAGAGGAGTGTAGTGCTGCGTTCAAGTGTTCCTCGTAAACTCCACACTCAAGTTTTCTCCCGTCATCTCTGGTTGATTTTGAATCTTTATTTAAAACCATTAAAAACAATCTGAACTGAATTATATTCATAAACACATGAAGCTCCAGCATTAAAACAATGATTAATATCGATAAATAGTCTCATAAAAAATATATAATACCACATTTTACTGAAGGAGCATTTTAGCAGATCACTACTACCCTGTAGTTTAACGACACGCGCTCTGTACCAGCAGCATGCGCTGCCTTCTGTGGAACACGAGACAATAAAGAAACACCAACACATGGAAATGGACAAGCGAGTGAGATCAAAGGAAGACAAATATACAGTCACCTTACTGTTATGTACATACATACCTTCAAACACACCTGTAGAGATATACAAATAAGCAATACGTCAAAATATGTTCTCCCCTTTTCAATGCGCAGTGTTCAAACGTCCCACGGCCCCGGAAGGCGGCGCGCCGCCCGACCAGCAGGCAGTGCGCGTGATATCCTTCCGCGGGAGAGAAGCGCGCGGCCTTTCACTCGCGACGACACAGGATGCGAACGGGCGGCGCTCGGTAACGTTTCCCCGCAACACCCGCGTGAGAAAACACCGAGCCAGCACCGGGGAACTCCCGCCTCTCTCACCGCCGACTGAACCCGCCCGGTAACCGACTGAGCTTTGTGAATCGGTCTAACCCAGTCCCGCTGCGCGGCAACCAGCCGAGGAGGAGAAGCCGAAGAATGGAGCTCATCACGATCCTCGAGAAGACCGTCTCTCCAGGTGAGCGGCCCCAACACGCGGGCGCGTGTGTTTATATTCGTATGTATGCATTCATATGAGATCCGGGCTGCTGCTAGCCGGTTAGCTCGTCATGCTAACACATTGCGGCCTCTGTGAGGCGGGCAGCTAACCGGTGAGCAGCGCACCGGGGCGCGGTGGAGCCGTGGCGGGGCACCGGGGCTCGGAGAGGGGGTCTGGTGGAGCTCCAGCCCGGAGCAAGAGCTGCTAGCTTTTAGCTCGTACCAGCCTAACTACCGGCCGCTTCTTCCGGTTAACGGGACCGAGTCATAGAGACACGTCCCGGTGGCTGTGACCGGTCATCGTTACACCGGGAGGATGTGGATTAAACCGCGTGGATGTTCGTTACACCGGCTGCTAGTTTATTCCGGAAGCTAATGTTAGCATGCTAGCGAGCACGTTGGAGCCTCGCGCTCCTCAGACCGGGAACCGGGGTTACCCGTTACCGGGACGGACCAGGGAGTTAACCGGGAGGACCCGCGTGTTAACCGCCCCCCTCCTCCCTGGCGCCTTCCCTCCTTTATCCTTCCCTGTCTCCTCTCCTCAGATCGGAATGAACTGGAGGCGGCGCAGAAGTTTCTGGAGCAGGCAGCGATCGAGAACCTGGTGAGCGTGAAGCTGCGCGCGCGCACACACACACACACACACGCGCAGCCCAATGGGCCTCCAGTTCCCACAATGCAACAGCGGAGCAGTCTGGTCACAACAACGAGACTCAGAGGAATAAACTGGAGATTAAAGATGAGTTTAAACATCCAGCTGAGGATCCTCCCTACACACACACACACACACACACACAGAGACACACACACACAGACATATATATATGTATACTAGAGATGCACCGATCAGGTTTTTGGTGCCGATCACTGAAATCAGTATCTGCCGATCCGATAATACCGATCACCGATCACGGTGTTGATTGAAGCATTCTATTTATTGTGTAGCATTATTGCTATGAGGACTATGAGGAAATACATATATAAAGCACCTCAAACATTAAAGAAATTACTGATTTCTTTAAACATTTAGGACTTTTACTTTGAAAAATGTCCTAATTGATACATTAAAATGTATTGATTGCTATTATAGGGGATGTCAGATATGTATGGAACACATCTGCATCATTCATTTCCTGGAACTCTTGGGGAAATCTATAGACAGGACTTTGTTTAACATACAAAAGTCTGACTTATCTTTATAAACTCTTCCTTGGTGCAGTAACAATGTGTTAATGTTAGCATAATTTAAGCTAAATCTCAGAAACGATCTCTAAAGATACAAAATCAGTTCATTGTTTACATACATGTACTACGTTAGTAACGAGCTAACGCTAACTTGTTACTACTGTTAGCAACGAGCTAATAACACAGTTCTGTGTTTTGTAATCTGATTACTTGAGTCCCATCAAACAGCATTGTACGCTCCTTGTGGTACAGCAGAGTACTGCGGCACCGAGTCGCTCTTTACCGTGACCTCTGTGTCCTCAGCCCACGTTCCTGGTGGAGCTGTCCAAGGTGTTGGCCAACCCCGGGAACACCCAGGTGGCTCGGGTGGCCGCCGGTCTGCAGGTGAAGAACTCCCTGACCTCCAAAGACCCCGACGTGAAGACGCAGTACCAGCAAAGATGGCTGGCCATCGACGCCAACGCCCGCCGCGAGATCAAGAACTACGTGAGCCGCCGCGCCGCTCGCCGCCTCCGACCGCGCCGCCGCCGCCCTGACCGCCGTCTCTCTGCCCCGCCAGGTGCTGCAGACGCTGGGCACGGAGACGTACCGGCCCAGCTCGGCCTCGCAGTGCGTCGCCGGGATCGCCTGCGCCGAGATCCCGGTGACCCAGTGGCCCGAGCTGATCCCCCAGCTGGTGGCCAACGTCACCGACCCCTCCAGCACGGAGCACATGAAGGAGTCCACGCTGGAGGCCATCGGCTACATCTGCCAGGACATCGTGAGTGACGCCCCGCCCCCAAACACTGTTCTCGCTTGACCCCCGCTGACTCCGCCGTGGCTCCTCCAGGACCCGGAGCAACTGCAGGAGAACGCCAACCAGATCCTCACCGCCATCATCCAGGGCATGAGGAAGGAGGAGCCCAGCAACAACGTGAAGCTGGCCGCCACCAACGCCCTGCTCAACTCGCTGGAGTTCACCAAGGCCAACTTCGACAAGGAGGTAACCGCAGCTCGCAGGGGCGGGGTTCAGGACCACGGCAGGAAGTGGTTTATTTAGTAGGACTTGTTGTGATGCAGACCGGTGTCCGTGTTTCAGACGGAGAGACACTTCATCATGCAGGTGGTGTGTGAAGCCACGCAGTGCCCCGACAACAGAGTGAGTACGGCAGGGCCCGGCTGCACGGTCCACCGTGGAGGAGGCGTGTCCTCTGATGTGTGTGTGTGTGTCCAGGTGCGTGTCGCAGCCTTGCAGAACCTGGTGAAGATCATGTCCCTGTACTACCAGTACATGGAGACCTACATGGGTCCGGCTCTGTTTGCGGTGAGGTTCTCGAGCTTCTCGTGTTGCGTCATCGCTGCACTGCACAGAAATGAGACTCGTCGGATCAAATGTTATGGACGACATATCATTTAAAGCTTTACGTTTATTTTTCTGCTCTATACCGGGTTCAACTAGTGGAACTGTTGTCGGCTCCTTCCTCACCTCCTTCCTCTCTTCCCAGATCACTATCGAGGCGATGAAGAGCGACATCGACGAGGTCGCCCTGCAGGGCATCGAGTTCTGGTCCAACGTGTGCGACGAGGAGATGGACCTGGCCATCGAGGCCTCAGAGGTCTGTGTAAGCAGACTTTCATCTGTTGACACGTTGCGTCCGCCTGGTTAGCCCCGCCCCTTTTGACCACCTTCCCCCGTGCTCTCGTCCAATGGCAGGCCTCGGAGCAGGGACGCCCCCCCGAGCACACCAGTAAATTCTATGCCAAAGGGGCCCTGCAGTACCTGGTCCCCATCCTGACCCAGACCCTCACCAAACAGGTGCGTATTCGCTTCGTCGACCTTCGTCCGACCCGCGCCGCCACGTGACCTTTGACTCGAATCCCTTCAGGACGAGAACGACGACGACGACGACTGGAACCCGTGCAAGGCGGCGGGCGTGTGCCTGATGCTGCTGGCCACCTGCTGCGAGGACGACGTGGTTCCCCACGTGCTGCCCTTCATCAAGGAGCACATCAAGCACCCCGACTGGCGCTACCGGGACGCCTCGGTCATGGCCTTCGGGTCCATCCTGGAGGGGCCCGAGCTCAACCAGCTCAAACCACTGGTCATACAGGTCAGTCCCCCACACCAGTTCACCCCCAGACCAGTTCACCCCCTGCCCAGTTGACCCCCCCCGTCCTCAGGCGATGCCCACCCTGATCGAGCTGATGAAGGACCCCAGCGTGGTGGTGAGGGACACCACGGCCTGGACGGTGGGGCGGATCTGTGAGCTGCTGCCTGAAGCCGCCATCAACGAGGTGTACCTGGCCCCCCTGCTGCAGTGCCTCATCGAGGGCCTGGGGGCCGAGCCCAGGGTGGCCTCCAATGTCTGCTGGGTAAGCCCCGCCCCTTTAGTCTCTCGGCTTCATGGAAACCAACACTACCCAAGGTCATGTGTCATGAAGCGCCCGCTGGTCACATGGGGCTGTGGAGGAGCAGCAGGAGAAGTTGACTCCTCCTTGTCTCCTCCTCTCAGGCCTTCTCCTCTCTGGCTGAAGCAGCTTATGAGGCCACAGACGCTGCCGAGGAGCAGGAGGAGCCCGGCACCTACTGCCTGTCCTCGTCCTTTGAGATCATCGTCCAGAAGCTCCTGGAAACCACCGACAGGTGGGAGAAGCGGGTCGCCGGGCCTCTTACTGTTGCCCTGCTGGTGCTGACTGTGATGCCTCTGCAGACCCGACGGACACCAGAACAACCTCCGCTCTGCCGCCTACGAGGCGCTGATGGAGATCGTGAAGAACAGCGCCAAGGACTGTTACCCCGCGGTGCAGAAGACCACGCTGGTCATCATGGAGCGGCTGCAGCAGGTCCTCCAGATGGAGGTGAGACGGGTTTAGTGTGTGTGTGTGTGGTCCTTGATGATAACATGCACCACGCTGACGGTGATGAAACACCCGACTTCAATCTGAGACTTCCTGGATGCGGCTTCGCTTCCCAGCTGCCTCCTCCTGTGTAATGATGTCACTTCCTGTGTCCCCAGTCTCACATCCAGAGCACCTCGGACAGAATCCAGTTCAACGACCTGCAGTCGCTTCTGTGTGCCACTCTACAGGTGTGCCCTCTCACCTGAGCTGTAAATCCCGCTCTTGCTTTGGAGGATTCTACGGTGCTGATGCTCTTCTTGTGATTTCCTGTGTTGAAGAACGTCCTCCGCAAAGTGCAGCATCGGGACGCCCTGCAGATCTCGGACGTGGTGATGGCGTCTCTGCTGAGGATGTTCCAGAGCACCGCCGGCTCCGGGGGCGTCCAGGAGGACGCTCTGATGGCCGTGTCCACCCTGGTGGAAGGTACGCACCTGAAACGCATCAACGGGAGGGTGGAGGCGCGGTTGATGACGGCCATTTTGTGTTTCAGTTCTGGGCAGCGACTTCCAGAAATACATGGATGCATTCAAGCCTTTCCTGGGCATCGGACTGAAGAACTACGCCGAGTACCAGGTACTGAAGTGACCTGTAGACTAGTGACCTGTAGACTAGTGACCTGTAGACTCTAGTAGTAGACTGTAGAGACCTATAGACTCTAGTAGTAGACTGTAGAGACCTATAGACTCTAGTAGTAGACTGTAGTGACCTATAGACTCTAGTAGTAGACTGTAGAGACCTATAGACTCTAGTAGGAGACTAGTGACCTATAGACTCTAGTAGTAGACTGTAGAGACCTATAGACTAGTAGTAGACTGTAAAGACCTATAGACTAGTAGTAGACTGTAGTGACCTATAGACTCTAGTAGTAGACTGTAGTGACCTGTAGACTCTAGTAGTAGACTGTAGAGACCTATAGACTCTAGTAGTAGACTGTAGTGACCTATAGACTCTAGTAGTAGACTGTAGAGACCTATAGACTCTAGTAGTACACTGTAGTGACCTATAGACTCTAGTAGTAGACTGTAGAGACCTATAGACTCTAGTAGTAGACTGTAGTGACCTATAGACTCTAGTAGTAGACTGTAGAGACCTATAGACTCTAGTAGTAGACTGTAGAGACCTATAGACTCTAGTAGTAGACTGTAGAGACCTATAGACTCTAGTAGTAGACTGTAGAGACCTATAGACTCTAGTAGTAGACTGTAGAGACCTATAGACTCTAGTAGTAGACTGTAGAGACCTATAGACTCTAGTAGTAGACTGTAGAGACCTATAGACTCTAGTAGTAGACTGTAGTGACCTATAGACTCTAGTAGTAGACTGTAGACCTATAGACTCTAGTAGTAGACTGTAGAGACCTATAGACTCTAGTAGTAGACTGTAGAGACCTATAGACTCTAGTAGTAGACTGTAGTGACCTATAGACTCTAGTAGTAGACTGTAGAGACCTATAGACTCTAGTAGTAGACTGTAGTGACCTGTAGACTCTAGTAGTAGACTGTAGAGACCTATAGACTAGTAGTAGACTGTAGAGACCTATAGACTCTAGTAGTAGACTGTAGTGACCTGTAGACTCTAGTAGTAGACTGTAGAGACCTATAGACTCTAGTAGTAGACTGTAGAGACCTATAGACTCTAGTAGTAGACTGTAGTGACCTGTAGACTCTAGTAGTAGACTGTAGAGACCTATAGACTCTAGTAGTAGACTGTAGAGACCTATAGACTCTAGTAGTAGACTGTAGTGACCTATAGACTCTAGTAGTAGACTGTAGACCTATAGACTCTAGTAGTAGACTGTAGAGACCTATAGACTCTAGTAGTAGACTGTAGTGACCTATAGACTCTAGTAGTAGACTGTAGAGACCTATAGACTCTAGTAGTAGACTGTAGTGACCTATAGACTCTAGTAGTAGACTGTAGACCTATAGACTCTAGTAGTAGACTGTAGACCTATAGACTCTAGTAGTAGACTGTAGAGACCTATAGACTCTAGTAGTAGACTGTAGTGACCTATAGACTCTAGTAGTAGACTGTAGACCTATAGACTCTAGTAGTAGACTGTAGAGACCTATAGACTCTAGTAGTAGACTGTAGAGACCTATAGACTCTAGAGACCTATAGACTCTAGTAGTAGACTGTAGAGACCTATAGACTCTAGTAGTAGACTGTAGTGACCTATAGACTCTAGTAGGAGACTAGTGACCTATAGACTCTAGTAGTAGACTGTAGAGACCTGTAGACTGTAGAGACCTATAGACTCTAGTAGTAGACTAGACCTATAGACTCTAGTAGTAGACTGTAGTGACATATAGACTCTAGTAGGAGACTAGTGACCTATAGACTCTAGTAGTAGACTGTAGTGACCTATAGACTCTAGTAGGAGACTAGTGACCTATAGACTCTAGTAGTAGACTGTAGAGACCTATAGACTCTAGTAGTAGACTGTAGAGACCTATAGACCCTAGTAGGAGACTAGTGACCTATAGACTCTAGTAGTAGACTGTAGTGACCTATAGACTCTAGTAGGAGACTAGAGACCTATAGACTCTAGTAGGAGACTGTAGAGACCTATAGACTCTAGTAGGAGACTAGTGACCTATAGACTCTAGTAGTAGACTGTAGAGACCTATAGACTCTAGTAGGAGACTAGTGACCTATAGACTCTAGTAGTAGACTGTAGTGACCTATAGACTCTAGTAGTAGACTGTAGAGACCTATAGACTCTAGTAGTAGACTGTAGAGACCTATAGACTCTAGTAGTAGACTGTAGTGACCTATAGACTCTAGTAGTAGACTGTAGTGACCTATAGACTCTAGTAGTAGACTGTAGTGACCTATAGACTCTAGTAGTAGACTGTAGAGACCTATAGACTCTAGTAGTAGACTGTAGAGACCTATAGACTCTAGTAGGAGACTAGTGACCTATAGACTCTAGTAGTAGACTGTAGTGACCTATAGACTCTAGTAGTAGACTGTAGAGACCTATATACTCTAGTAGTAGACTGTAGAGACCTATAGACTCTAGTAGTAGACTGTAGTGACCTATAGACTCTAGTAGTAGACTGTAGTGACCTATAGACTCTAGTAGTAGACTGTAGAGACCTATAGACTCTAGTAGTAGACTAGTGACCTATAGACTCTAGTAGTAGACTGTATAGACCTATAGACTCTAGTAGTAGACTGTAGAGACCTATAGACTCTAGTAGTAGACTGTAGAGACCTATAGACTCTAGTAGTAGACTGTAGAGACCTATAGACTCTAGTAGTAGACTAGTGACCTATAGACTCTAGTAGTAGACTGTAGTGACCTATAGACTCTAGTAGTAGACTGTAGTGACCTATAGACTCTAGTAGTAGACTGTAGAGACCTATAGACTCTAGTAGTAGACTAGAGACCTATAGACTCTAGTAGTAGACTGTAGAGACCTATAGACTCTAGTAGTAGACTGTAGAGACCTATAGACTCTAGTAGTAGACTAGTGACCTATAGACTCTAGTAGTAGACTGTAGAGACCTATAGACTCTAGTAGTAGACTAGTGACCTATAGACTCTAGTAGTAGACTGTAGAGACCTATAGACTCTAGTAGTAGACTGTAGAGACCTATAGACTCTAGTAGTAGACTGTAGAGACCTATAGACTCTAGTAGTAGACTGTAGAGACCTATAGACTCTAGTAGTAGACTGTAGAGACCTATAGACTCTAGTAGTAGACTGTAGAGACCTATAGACTCTAGTAGGAGACTGTAGAGACCTATAGACTCTAGTAGTAGACTGTAGAGACCTATAGACTCTAGTAGTAGACTGTAGTGACCTACAGACTAGTAGTAGACTGTAGTGACCTATAGACTGGTAGTAGACTAGAGACCTATAGACCAGGTCTACGGGGTCTGGTCCTTGATGATAACATGCACCACGCTGACGGTGATGAAAAGCCAACCACATGTATCTGAGACCTCCTCCCGTCTCGTCTATTAGACGCTCATCTTTGATCTGCTGACAAAACACAACTCAGTACTCAGTGAGCTGAGGAACTGCCTGATGATGATGCTTTTCTAGGTGTGTCTGGCGGCGGTGGGTCTCGTGTGTGATCTGTGCAGAGCTCTGATGTCCAACATCCTGCCTTTCTGTGACGAGATCATGCAGCTGCTGCTGGAGAACCTGGGGGTGAGGACGAGGAGTCCGGCCGTGTCTTATTGTCTTCAGTCAGTTATTACCTTTGGATGCATGAAGATTCAATTCAATTCAGTTTATTTGTATAGCCCAATTTCACAAATTACAAATTTGTCTCGGAGTGCTTTACAATCTGTACACATAGACATCCCTGCCCCAAAACCTCACATTGGACCAGGAAAAACTCCCAAATAACCCTTCAGGGGGGAAAAAGGGAAGAAACCTTCAGTAGAGAACAGGAGGATCCCTCTCCAGGATGGACAGATGCAATAGATGTAATGTGTACAGAAGGACAGATTTAGAGTTTAAATACATTCAGTGAATATGACAGAGTGGATGAATAGTTCATAGTAGGCATATTCCACGATGGAGACCTCCACGATCCATCAGGCAGATGGCGGTGGGGAGGAGGAGTGGGCGGAGTCTCAACAGTGGGCGGAGTCTCAACAGGACAGTGGCGTAGTCAGGAGCAGGAATTCCACCCAGACCTCAATGATCCATCAGGCAGATAGGATCTATGCCGTCTCATAGGGTCCGATGACCCCATGAGACGTGAAGTCACAAGGACTCCGGGGAGAAAGCAGAGTTAGTAACGTGTGAACGTGAAGATGTGTCCGTCTGGTCCTTGATAACATGCACCACGCTGACTGTGATGAAAACCCCAACCACATGTATCTGAGGCCATCCCTTCCTGTAGCTGGTCAATGGCGGTAAAGGAACTCCTCTAACGAGCTCGTCCCTCTGTCCAGAACGAGAACGTCCATCGGTCGGTGAAGCCTCAGATCTTGTCTGCGTTCGGAGACATTGCTCTGGCCATCGGAGGAGAGTTCAAGAAGTACCTGGACATCGTCCTGGACACGCTGCAGCAGGCCTCTCAGGCTCAGGTGGACAAGGTAAACTCCCTTCAGGACATGGTGACCAGATCTGTTATTATGGGCTGTCAGGCCAACAGTAAACCAGCATAAAGTAAAGACTGGCAGTAGACCTTTGTGACCTATAGACTCTAGTAGGAGACTGTAGAGACCTATAGACTCTAGTAGTAGACTGTAGAGACCTATAGACTCTAGTAGTAGACTGTAGAGACCTATAGACTCTAGTAGTAGACTTTAAAGACCTATAGACTCTAGTAGTAGACTGTAGAGACCTATAGACTCTAGTAGTAGACTGTAGAGACCTATAGACTCTAGTAGTAGACTGTAGTGACCTATAGACTCTAGTAGTAGACTGTAGAGACCTATAGACTCTAGTAGTAGACTGTAGAGACCTATAGACTAGTAGTAGACTGTAGAGACCTATACTCTAGTAGTAGACTAGAGACCTATAGACTCTAGTAGTAGACTGTAGAGACCTGTAGTAGACTGTAGTGACCTATAGACTCTAGTAGTAGACTGTAGAGACCTATAGACTCTAGTAGTAGACTGTAGTGACCTATAGACTCTAGTAGTAGACTAGTGACCTATAAACTAGTAGTAGACTGTAGAGACCTATATACTCTAGTAGTAGACTGTAGTGACCTATAGACTCTAGTAGTAGACTGTAGAGACCTATAGACTCTAGTAGTAGACTGTAGTGACCTATAGACTCTAGTAGTAGACTGTAGAGACCTATAGACTGTAGTGACCTATAGACTAGTAGTAGACTGTAGAGACCTATAGACTCTAGTAGTAGACTGTAGAGACCTATAGACTCTAGTAGTAGACTGTAGTGACCTATAGACTCTAGTAGTAGACTGTAGTGACCTATAGACTCTAGTAGTAGACTGTAGAGACCTATAGACTCTGGTAGTAGACTGTAGTGACCTATAGACTCTGGTAGTAGACTGTAGAGACCTATAGACTAGTAGTAGACTGTAGAGACCTATAGACTCTAGTAGTAGACTAGAGACCTATAGACTCTAGTAGTAGACTAGTGACCTATAGACTAGTAGTAGACTGTAGAGACCTATAGACTCTAGTAGTAGACTGTAGAGACCTATAGACTCTAGTAGTAGACTGTAGAGACCTATAGACTCTAGTAGTAGACTAGAGACCTATAGACTCTAGTAGTAGACTAGAGACCTATAGACTCTAGTAGTAGACTAGAGACCTATAGACTCTAGTAGTAGACTGTAGTGACCTGTAGACTGTAGAGACCTATAGACTCTAGTAGTAGACTAGTGACCTATAGACTCTAGTAGTAGACTGTAGTGACCTATAGACTCTAGTAGTAGACTAGAGACCTATAGACTCTAGTAGTAGACTGTAGAGACCTATAGACTCTAGTAGTAGACTAGAGACCTATAGACTCTAGTAGTAGACTGTAGAGACCTATAGACATTAGTAGTAGACTGTAGTGACCTGTAGACTGTAGTGACCTATAGACTCTAGTAGTAGACTGTAGAGACCTATAGACTCTAGTAGTAGACTGTAGAGACCTATAGACTCTAGTAGTAGACTGTAGAGACCTATAGACTCTAGTAGTAGACTGTAGAGACCTGTAGACTGTAGTGACCTATAGACTAGTAGTAGACTGTAGAGACCTATAGACTCTAGTAGTAGACTGTAGAGACCTATAGACTCTAGTAGTAGACTGTAGTGACCTATAGACTTTAGTAGTAGACTGTAGAGACCTATAGACTCTAGTAGTAGACTGTAGTGACCTATAGACTCTAGTAGTAGACTGTAGAGACCTATAGACTCTAGTAGTAGACTGTAGAGACCTATAGACTCTAGTAGTAGACTGTAGAGACCTATAGACTCTAGTAGTAGACTGTAGAGACCTATAGACTCTAGTAGTAGACTGTAGTGACCTATAGACTGGTAGTAGACTAGAGACCTATAGACTCTGGTAGTAGACTGTAGAGACCTATAGACTCTAGTAGTAGACTGTAGAGACCTATAGACTCTAGTAGTAGACTGTAGAGACCTATAGACTCTAGTAGTAGACTGTAGTGACCTACAGACTAGTAGTAGACTGTAGTGACCTATAGACTGGTAGTAAACTAGAGACCTATAGACTCTAGTAGTAGACTAGTGACCTATAGACTCTAGTAGTAGACTGTAGAGACCTATAGACTCTAGTAGTAGACTGTAGTGACCTATAGACTGGTAGTAGACTAGAGACCTATAGACTCTAGTAGTAGACTAGAGACCTATAGACCAGGTCTACGGGGTCTGGTCCTTGATGATAACATGCACCACGCTGACGGTGATGAAAAGCCAACCACATGTATCTGAGACCTCCTCCCGTCTCGTCTGTTCGACGCTCATCTTTGATCTGCTGACCAAACACAACGGGTGTTTTCTTGCTCCCGGTCCAGACGGACTACGACATGGTGGACTACCTGAACGAGCTGAGGGAGGGCTGCCTGGAGGCCTACACCGGGATCATCCAGGGCCTGAAGGGGGACCAGGAGAACGTCCACCGTAAGCCAGCGCTGAGCGCCGACGTCGGTTCCTCCCCCCGGCGGCAGTGTGTCGGGGGGCTTTCACGACGTCGCAGAGTAACGAGTCTGATTCACCCAGAGCGCCTCGGGGCGGCGGCGTCCTGGTTTTGCGAGATTCGACAGAATGAAACCGTGTAACGATGCAATGTGTCTCTGGAATGTCCTCATCTTCATCATCTCCTCTTCCTCCCCGCAGCTGACGTGATGCTGGTGCAGCCTCGGGTGGAGTTCATCCTTTCCTTCATCCACCACATCGCAGAGGACGAGGACCACTCGGACGGAGTCGTGGCCAACGCCGCCGGACTCATCGGGTAAGGGGGGGGGGGGGGGGGGTGTCACCGCTGATGGTCTGAGGAGAATCATGCACCACGCTGACTGAGTGATGGACCCAAACCACGACGTCTGAGGCCAGAACTAGGGCTGCAACTCACGATTATTTTGATAATCTGTTGATTATTATTTTTGATTCATCGGATTAAAAAACAAAAAACTGTAATTTTCAACCCGTTATTCAAAACGGGGTTCGTACGGTCATGGACAACCTTCATTGGTCATGAGGATGAACCTGTCCATTGGTCATGTGATGAACCTGTTCATTGGTCATGTGGATGAACCTGTTCATTGGTCATGTGGATGAACCTGTCATCTGATTGAACCTGTCCATTGGTCATGTGATGAACCTGTTCATTGGTCATGTGGATGAACCTGTTCATTGGTCATGTGATGAACCTGTTCATTGGTCATGTGATGAACCTGTTCATTGGTCATGTGGATGAACCTGTTCATTGGTCATGTGATGAACCTGTTCATTGGTCATGAAGATGAACCTGTTCATTGGTCATGAGATGAACCTGTTTATTGGTCATGTGGATGAACCTGTTCATTGGTCATGAGGATGAACCTGTTCATTGGTCATGAGGATGAACCTGTTCATTGGTCATGTGGATGAACCTGTTCATTGGTCATGAGGATGAATCTGTTCATTGGTCAACATGTGGATGAACCTGTTCATTGGTCATGAGGATGAACCTGTTCATTGGTCATGTGGATGAACCTGTTCATTGGTCATGAGGATGAACCTGTTCATTGGTCATGAGGATGAACCTGTTCATTGGTCATGTGGATGAACCTGTTCATTGGTCATGTGATGAACCTGTTCATTGGTCATGTGATGAACCTGTTCATTGGTCATGTGATGAACCTGTTAATTGGTCATGAGGATGAACCTGTTCATTGGTCATGAGGATGAACCTGTTCATTGGTCATGTGATGAACCTGTTCATTGGTCATGTGGATGAACCTGTTCATTGGTCATGTGATGAACCTGTTAATTGGTCATGTGATGAACCTGTTCATTGGTCATGAGGATGAACCTGTTCATTGGTCATGAGGATGAACCTGTTCATTGGTCATGTGATGAACCTGTTCATTGGTCATGAGGATGAACCTGTTCATTGGTCATGAGGATGAACCTGTTCATTGGTCATGTGATGAACCTGTTCATTGGTCATGTGATGAACCTGTTCATTGGTCATGAGGATGAACCTGTTCATTGGTCATGAGGATGAACCTGTTCATTGGTCATGTGATGAACCTGTTCATTGGTCATGAGGATGAACCTGTTCATTGGTCATGAGGATGAACCTGTTCATTGGTCACCATGAGGATGAACCTGTTCATTGGTCATGTGATGAACCTGTTCAATTCAATTCAGTTTATTTGTATAGCCCAATTTCACAAATTACAAATTAGTCTCGGAGTGCTTTACAATCTGTACACATAGACATCCCTGTCCCAAAACCTCACATTGGACCAGGAAAAACTCCCAAATAACCCT